>NW_027590532.1:0-275617 GCF_964213995.1 Mustelus asterias
AAGTGAGATGTCGAGATAAATAGAAAGTGGGGCTTTGGCAAGACAGAGTGACAAAGTTTCAGAGAGAGAGTGAAAGATAGAGAGAAGGAGAGAAAAAGGGAAAGATGCTGCCATTGTGAGAGGCTGAGGTATAAAGGATGGGGAGAGACCGGGATTGGAAAGATGTGGAGAAACAGTTCTGAGGATGGGGGAGTTGCACAGACAGAGCTTCAGGGAGAGGGATTGAAATCTGTGGGATTACATTGGAGCAGGGATCACTGGGAATGCCCCCTCCCCCTGACACACAGACCACTAACCCTCCGTGTAAAAGCCCCACCAGTCTATCTGTGAATAAAAATGAATGACAAAGACACGGGGACTTTTATTAATATTTTTCTCTCTGGTTATAGCTCTTGTCCGAGGATTCCTCACGGCAAAACTATTCGCTCTCTGCATCGCCAAAGTTTCCAAAGGAATTCTCCTTGGAAGAGAGAAAGAGAAAATAAAGTGAAATTTGATTAAACACAAAACAAAAGCTGATTATAAACAATAAAAGGCACAGCAAGATCCCAGGACTTGCTGAAATTCACAATCTCACTGGGGGGAGGGTGGGGGAAACATTCATTTTCACCTCCTCATTATTAAACCCTGACAAAATGGGAACAAGTTTCAAATGCAATGAACTTCCAACTGCCTCCTGACTGTCCCGATATTGAATTTATTAAACACATCAAAGCATTCTGGGGGCTTTACTCCAGAGACAGGCCAGTGAATAAACACAGGAGGCCCCAATGAAGTTCCCACTTCTGTCAGTCACCTCTCTCCGCCCCCCCCCCCCCTCTGTTTCTCCCTCTCCGTCTCCTACACACTTCCCCCAGATCTATATCTGTCCAATACCCCGTCTCTGGATAACCTGTCCTGATCTCTGCTCTGTTTCTCTCTCTCGAGGTGAATCTGGATGAAATGCTCTCTCTAAGTTTCTGTCTGACCGTTTAAAATAAAACTCTCAATCAAAAGGGAAATGAGAGGGGGGCGGGGGGCAGGAAAATCCACAATCCCACCCTGAAGCGGCTGCTTCACATTTTATTGAACCATTGAATTCAGCCACTTAAACCCTGTTGGGGAATTAAGCGAATGCAAAAGTGCTGCTGAGATTTAGGCCGTGAAGTGCGGCCTAGTCACAGAGGCTGCATTATTCCTCAGGTAGAAAGAACAAACCCCCCTCTCTCCCACCCCCCAGTTAAACAGAACAATCTTCTCCATCCACACCCACAAATCCCAGCGCCCTGTCTAAAAACACAAGCAGGACTCTGGGATTGAGAACAAGCCTTTCCCCCAGGCTCAGGAATTTGAATTTCAGCTCCCTCTCCCTCCTGAGTGCTTCACAGTGAGAGGGAGAGAGACTGGGAATGCTGCAATCAGGATCCCACAGGGAGTCCCACACTGCAGGAGGACACCTCCCCCCCCCCCCAGAGCCTCTGTCTCTATCCCCCTACCCCCCTCCACTGAGCACCCAACACTCCCCACCCCTTCTCTGTTCACCCTGTTTCTCTCTCTCTACCCCACCCTCCTTCCCCTCCATCTTTTTATGTTTAAAGCATGGGGCTCTGTCATAGTGTGAGGAATATGGGGCAGGGGGACGGAGCATGAGTGCACAGCAAGATCCCACACACACACAGCTTGAACACGGCCAGATACAAAGTGATTTTGAAGTGAGGATTGGGGTAAAGTGAGTGGGAAATGAGGGAACCACACGTCTCCCTCTCTTTCCCCTCCATCTCTCCCCCACCGCAAATGAAAATAATAAGTCACTCCAGCATTGGTGCTGTTTGTACATTCGATATGAACAGGGAACCTTCCACTTCGAGCAGAGTCACACCCTTCTCCCATTCCCTCTGTCTCTCGCTGTTTCTCTCTTTCTCTGCCTCTATCTCTGAACATGTCCAGCCCCCTCTGTGTCTCTTTTGCTTTCCCCCCAGATCTATATATATATCCAATACCCCATCTTTGCCCCGGTCTCTCTTACTCTGGATAATCTGTCCTGATCTCTGCTCTGTTTCCCCGTCTGGGGATGAATGGGGATTAAAATGCTCTCTCTGATAAGTTTCTGTCTGACCGTTTCAAATAATGACGTGTTGTGGGCCACGTTTGCTATTTCTCAGTGATTTCCATGGGGAAATGGGGAGGGAAGCTCCTGCAAAGCCACATCTCTCTCTCACTGCAATGTGGCAGCAGCCACATTCCAATATCTTTATATTGGGAAAAAATCTATTCAAACACAACAGCCCAGATTCAGCCTCAGTCACACAGCCGCTGGTTACAAATCCCACCTTCTGGGAGGGTGTGAGTGAGGGTCTTTTCCCCAGAGACTGGGGAGCTGGGCTGTGAGTGCAGAGCAGAGGACCCACCCCTAACCCAGCCCCCCTCCAGTGTGTCTCCTCTCCCTGCCCCTCTGCCTTTGATCTCCCTCTGTTACCCTCCCTTTCTCTCTCTCTCCTTCCCTGATAACTCACAATCAAAGGAGAAAGATGGGAGAGAGAGAGAGATAGCAGGAAAACCCACAATCACATCCCCAATCCGATGGAATAAAGCGGCTGCTGCAGGTTTTATTCGGCTGCTTTTCTCTCTCTCTCTGTCTGTCTCTCCTTCCCCCCCCCCCCGCCCTGTCTTTCTCTGTCTCTGTCTGTCTTTCCCTCCCTCCCTGTCTCTCTCTTTCTCTCTCTCTGTCTTTCCCTCCCTGAAATTAAATCCAAAAAATTCACATTGGTGTTTTCCATCACATTTTATTGAAAGATGAAATATAGACAGGAATGTCTGGGGAGAGAGAGAGGGGAGGGGTGCTGGGATTGGTAAGAACGCTGGAGAGACAGAGACAGGGAAATTATGAACGCCCCCCCATCCAAATAGAAATTCCTGGGAAAAGAGGGAGGAGAATCTGGAGTCACACAGCACAGAAACAGGCCCTTCGGCCCACCAGGTCTATGCTGGCCATCAAATTCCAATCTATACTCCCCCCATTCCCCAGCACTCGCTGCACAGCCTACGATGCCTCGGCGATTGAAGTGCTTTAATTTACCCGACCCCGTTTACACTTCTTCCTTTGAACCCACTTTGCGGTCCGTGAGCGAGATTTTGTTTAATAAAGTGTGGTCACTGTTGCAGTGCGAGCAAAGGCCACAGGCCCAGTGTGTGCACAGCAAGATCCCACAACAACAGCAGCAGCAGCAACAATGTGAACCTGAATCAAATGGGACACAGTCCTCCCCAACACACCCCCAACACTCTCGCCTGCTGTGAGCCCCCTTCCCCACTCACTACCCTGTGTGTCTCATCCCAAATTCCCAGAAAGGGTTGAACTCCCTCTTAAAACGAAGCCAAACCCTTTTTAAAACACAATCTCTGTGGTGCTCTGGAAGATCCCAGAAGGTGCAGTTCGCTGTGTTTAGTGTGTTTTAATTTGGGAAATGTTTATACAGAGGGAGAGTGAGGCAGAGAGGGGCTGAGGCTGTGAAATCCACCCCCCCCCCTTCGCCCCGGGACCCTCAGAATTGAATCATAACATGTAGGGCCACACGGGGGCACAGTGGTTGGCGCTGCTGCCTCACAGCTCCAGGGACCCGGGTTCAATTCCCAGCTCGGGTCACTGTGATCCTGTGTCTCTTCCCCCACCCCCTCACTGCACCCCCACAAACCTCACCTCTTGCTGTCTTTTCCTGTTTTCCTCCTCACTCTCCCCCTCTCTCTCTCCCACTCCCTCCATCTTTCTCTCTCACTCCCTGTCTGCCTTTCTCTCTCTCTCCGTCCATCTTTCTCTCTCTCTCTCCCTCCATCTTTCTCTGTCTTTCTCTCTCTCTCCCTCACACTGTTTCTCTCTCTCTTTCTCCCTGCCTGTCTCTCTCTCTCTCTCTCTGTCTTTCCCCCTCTTTCTCTTTCTGTCTCTCTCTTTCTCTCAGAGACTGGGAATGCTGCAATCAGGATCCCACAGGAGTCCCACACTGCAGGAGGACACCACCCACCCCCAGAGCCTCTGTCTCTATCCCCCTACCCCCCTCCACTCAGCCCCCGACACTCCCCACCCCTTCTCTGTTCCTCTCTCTACCCCACCCTCCTTCCCCTCCATCTTTTTATGTTTAAAATGTGGGGCACTGTCACGGTGCGGGGAATATGGGGAGGGGAGGAGGGGAGACAGAGAGCATGAGGGCACAGCAAGATCCCACACACAGTCTGAGCAGGGCCAGATACAAAGTGATTTTTAAATGAGGATTGGGGTAAAGTGAGTGGGAAATGAGGGAACCACACGTCTCCCTCTCTCTCCCTCCACACGAGAGACCCCCAGATCCTGTGTCTCTTCCCCCACCCCCTCACTGCACCCCCCCACAACCCTGACCTCTTGCTGCCCTTTCCTGCTTTCCTCACTCTCCCGTCTCTGTCTCTCTCTCTCCCTTTCTCTCTCTCTCTCTTTCTCTCCCTCTCTGTCTTTCTCTCTCCCTTTCTTTCTCTCTGTCTCTCTCTAATATGGTTATGAAGTTGCATCTAGGGTAAAACATCTGGTGTTTGACAAATGTAAATATTGAAAAGAAATGCTGAGAAAACCAAAACGAACCATCCAGCGTTGTGTCTTTAGAAAGCCTGTGTCTTTGTGCTGGGGATTTTAAACTGCAGAAAGCAGGCTGCAGAAGACAACTTTACAACATTTGTGTCCAAAGCAGCAGCCAGAGTCCCAGCAGAGCAAAACAGGCTTTGAATTGGGTCAATGATTTTAAAACAAGCTCTCAAACACACACAACCAATTGCATTCAAATTGGAGCGTTGGTGACAGCCTCAAGCCACTCAAATTGCAGGAATACTGTGAGGAAATTCTGGGTATTTAAACCCGGGACAGGGGGAAATAACGGGGAGGGAGCGACCTTGCTGCCTCTTTAGATTGAAGGAGGGAGAGTCTGATACTGAATCCTGCAGTAATATATACAGCTTCATCACATCACCATCTAAATAGAAGCAGAAACCAACTCAGAAAGTATTCCAGACCCAAGCAGCAGAAGGAAGTTCACACTTCCAACAGACGCCTGGTATTATATTATTTGAGAGTGACTCTATTCTGTAATGATTTATTTCATTATTCCTGAGTGAGTCTTGTCATTGGAACAGCATTCTACTGGGGAGTTTATTCAGTTTGTTCATTGTTTTAATAAGGTTGTCACTGTAAGGGAAATTGTACTGGATATTGTATGAGTTTAGTATGAAATTCAGATTCACTTGTAAGGGAAATTGTACTGGATATTGTATGAGTTTAGTATGGAATTCAGATTCATAGGTTTTAGTGAAATAATAAAGCAGATTTAGATAAGTAGTGAAAATGGGTATATAACCTAAAATAACTTCGTGTGACCTAATATAATCAAGTGTAGTCGATATGATCAAAGTGGAGGAACTAGAGAAGTAATATAGCAATCACTAATTAAGGAAAGCAGACAATAGTCACTTAAGAAAACAAGGAAGACTGCTCGGTGGTTCAACTTAATAGTGGACCATAAACCAGCAGAGAGAATGTCTTTTCTGCTAAACACATTAGTGGACCATAAATCAGCAGGGGGATGTCTTTTCTTCTAAACACATTCGCCTTAGCTTACAAAACCACGATTATTGTACAAACAGAAAAGTTCAGATAAGAGCAAGAGTTATAACCACCATGGTTTAAGAAACGAAGAGATATAACAGGGAACGACCAAATGCAAAGAAAACAGATAAAGGGTCAACTAAAATTAATGGTGGCCAAAGAAAGATAGGGCTGTAGGGTAAGATAACAACCAAGGACAGGCTGTAAAAGGGAGAGGAGGATCTTGAAATATGAGGCTGAAATGTACATAAAAGACTGTAAGCCCAAGGGCTCTTTGGAGTGTTCCGGACGTTCCCGACTTTATCTCTTGTGCTGAGAAATAAAGTCTATTGCTTGGAAGATCGCTGCTCAGACTCTCTGTTTTAATTGATGTGAATAAATTGTCGTCCTGGGGAACCACGACAAAATTGGCGCTGCTTAGCAGGGTTGGTGAGAGATCGCCCAGAAAAGCATCTGGAAGGAGTGGCGGAGACGGTGGTCCAACCGGAACCGAGAGGTCCCCAGCCGGCCTTCTGTCAACAAGGTAAGCAGACTTGCATGCATGTAAATCCTTGTTGTCAGAAAGGGGTTTTCTCGAGGCCCGGCGCACCCGGCTCTCTGCTGGTCCTGGATCTCCCCAACCCAAAAAGATATCCTGCACAGGTAAAACCAAATTGTGTAAAATTTTTTGAGAGACTGAGTCTGATCTGAAGAGCAGAATTTTTGCATGCAAAAGCGCGCTGCGAATACTGTATTGTCTGTGAATGGGTAAAAAGTGAGACGGGAAAAAGGCCGAAAGCTAAAGTAATGCAATTAGGTTAAGTCAAGCGGTTTGGAGCGGGTTTTTCAGGTCACGACTTGCCCAGAAGAGAGTAAGTGTGGGAAAACCTGCCAGTCCAAACCTACCCAGGACCTCGGGTAAGGGACGTCAACCGAGAGGGAGAGAGATCAGTGAGAGATCGCTCTCTGACCTAATACAGTAGTCAAAAGCACAGGAGTGGATTTTAAGCACAGGAAAGGGGAGTAGCAGCTAGAATAGAGGAAGTAAAAGACCAATTTGAACAAACTGGTCTGAGAAAACAGCGTGAAGGACAGAAATAAGAGAGAGAGTCGGAACATAGGTAGGGTAATAACTAACAACTTGGAAAGATTACCCTGACAAAATTGCCTGGTGGCAAGATTGGGAATAACTAATCTTTGAATAATAACAAAAACGGAAGCAACACTGGATTGGAAAAAGATTACACACATAATTAACTTAGAGGAGATAAAGAATGAGTGGCCGTATGTAAAATGGGAAAGAGTAGTCGATAGGAATTGGATAGACGAAATAAAATTGGAAACCCTAGAGAAATTAATAAAGGGATCTGACCGATACAGGATTCTTATACACATAGACGAGCAAATGAAAACCTACTACCCTCTGGCCCGGGAGAGGAAAATAGTGCCGGGACAGGGGACTACGGGGAAGTGGATATCAGGACCCCGGTTAGAATTACAGATATTGGCAAAAGAAATCCAAAGGAAAGGTAAACAGGGGACTGAGCACGGAAAAACAATACAGCAAGTAATAATCACTGTGATACCTAACTCTGACAGACTAAGTGACAAAAATTGCGACAGTGATCCAAAAAGATGAGTAATGGCGCACCAAGTTAAGACACCAGTGGAGATATTAGGGGATAAGTTCCCAGCCCTCAGGGGAGATATAGAACACGTCTCTAAAAAATGGGCCAAAAGAACAAATAAGACCAATACACAGTGGCCGGAGGAAGGCACATGGTCCATAGAGAGGTGTGAGGACCAGAAGGGAATGATAAAGAACTATAAGATTAAGGATAAAACGAGCAAAAGAAGGGAAAAGCGAGAAAAGGAGTTAGAGATATTAGCCCTATTCCAACAAGAAGGGAAAGAGAGAAGAGGGGTATGGAGGGGAGGTAGAATGCAGATGCCAGTACAACTTGAGGAAAAAGCAAAATTGGAAGATCCAAACGTAGCCCCACCCCCATACTTAGAGAAACAGAGCTCCACGGGACTGTACCCAGTTATATCAGGCACAATGAATTTTGAGGGAGAATATGACATAGAACAGATGACGAAGGAGGGAAGGGCACAAAGGGAGAGAGAAAAGAGACAAGATATAGAGAGATGGAAGGAGAAACAGAAGAGAGTAGTGAAGACGAAGGGAGGCAATCAATGTTAGGGGTGCAAAGAAAATCAAGGCGGGAAAGGCACCCACCTGTAAAGTTTCCAGATGTGGATAGGAGAGGGAAAAGGGTATTCCCGGTGATTCTGAAGGGTGGCAGACCGCAGTATATCCCTTGGTCAGGTCAGGATTTGCCTAATTTAATTAATGAATTACCCAATATTTTGGATGGGGCTGGAAGGTGGATTGGACAGTTGGAGGCAGGGATGGTGGGAAAAAGGATGGCACTGGGCGACATCAAAGCTCTCCTGACAAAGGTGCTAGGAATGGACCAAATGGCGGAAGTAATGAGACGTGCTGGCATCCCGACCGCAGCTTATGACCCAGCGGTGGATGGGACACTAATGGACCAGTACCGCCAAGTCATCTGGCAGGCACTGCGGGATATGTACCCCAATCGAATGGATGTAAAAACCCTAAAGGGAGAGCCACTGGGTGAGGAGGAGAATGCAGCGGTGTATGTGGAGAATCAATTAAAAAGGTGGAGAAGGGACACGGAGAGGGACATTCTAATAGACCCACTGACCAACTCCATGTTCCGGGCTGCAATCCTAGAGGGCTTGCCAGCCCCAGCTAAGACAAGGCTGGAGGAAGTGGTGGGCTTGGACTCAAAAAATTACCGAGAGTTTGTGGATTATGTTGCCCATGCAGTAGAGAGACATCGCAAAGATGAAAAGAATGCAGACAAACAGCTGAAGGAGGTACAACGTAAACTCCTTCAGGCATAGTTGGAGGAGATCAAAAGCAAGGATAAACTGAAGGCAAAAGAGGATCTCGCACCCAGAAAAATAGCACCAATGATGGTGGAGCAAAAGCCAGAGGAAATACCTGCACTAATCAAAGGGGGGAGCGGAGATGGAGGCCAGCCCGTCATAACCTATAACATTTCTGCCTTCCCACTGTCCATGAACCCAGGAGCCTATGGCCTAAATTATCAAAACCCATACGCCCTGCAAAGTCAGACTGACTGGAATAGAAATGGGAAAGGACAGGGAGGTGGTAGGCCACCCTATCAGAATCAGAGAGGACAGGGACAGGTTAATCATCAGACTCCGAGACAGGGACCACTGCCTGGCCCTTCAGGTGTGTGTTGGGGGTGCGGGGAGGCAGGGCACATAAAAAGGAATTGCCCGCGGAATTTCCCCAGACAGGGAGAAAACCAGCAGCAGACAGGCCAACAACTGATCCAAGGATCGCCAAACAGCATCCCGATGTTTCAAGGGCCGGTAAACCATCAGAATTCCCCATAGGGAGGCCCAGAGAACCCCGAAATGGTAGGACAGCACATACAGATAACAGAAACTGCAGAGCAGGAACCTATAGTTAACGTTAGAGTAGGAGGGATCGAGGTCCCCATGATGATAGACACCGGCGCCACATGTACGTGCATGCAAACGAAATATGCGGATCACTTACCATTGTCAAACCAGTTTGTAAAAACTGTGGGGTTCTCGGGGAAAGTAACATTAGCTCGAATGACGACGCCGGTGCCTGTTACCATTGGAAATAAGACAACCCATGTACCTATTTTAGTATGTGATAAAACTCCTTTAAATCTATTGGGAAGGGATGCAATCCTAGGTTTAGGACTGAAATTAGAATGCACTGAACAAGGAATTGATTTGATGGGAATGTATCCACTTGAAATACCAGGAAAGGAAGGGGTTAATGTATCTTGGTTGGGAGATATAGAGGAACAAGTTAAAAAACAGATATGGGAAGTTTGGGGAAAGCTTATAAACACTTGGGTTCCACAAGCCAAATGGCCAAGAACAGAATTACACAGTACAATGATATTTGATGAAGGGCAGGAACCTGAGATACAGGAGAAATGGGAAAGGGAGGCAGGACGAGAACAGGAAATAAAGTCAGGAAGTATTTTAATCGGACTAGAGGGAGTAGCCCTCACCATTGTTAGGAATGAATGGGTTAACAAATGGTTCTCTGTATCTGGGGCGGAGCCACATGTCACATTGAAAGTGAATCCGGGATACAGATCAAAAGACCTAGGACCAATGGTGTTGAGAGCACAAGATTTAGAATTTGTCCAGACAGACAATGTAGATATTTGGACGTCCAGGAATGGACAAATGACGAAAATAATTTTGGATGTTAAAATGCTTGGGAAACCGAAGCAGATAACAATAGGAGTGCAAATCGAGAAACAGGAACTGGAGTGGAGAGAGAGGTTAGAGCAGGATTTGAACTCCCTCCCGCAGGAGTTGTGGTCCAGACAGGACACGGATGTAGGGAGGGTCAAAAACGCTAATCCAGTTGAAGTCAGATTAAAGACAGGATGCCAGGGGCCGTATAGGCCGCAGTACCCAATCAAGACAGAAGCAATTGAAGGAATTAGAGGGACGATTAAGGGATTGATAGAAGCAGGGGTATTAAAAGAAACCCGGAGCAGGTGTAATACACCGCTACTACCAGTGAAAAAGGCGGACGGAGAAAAATGGAGATTGGTGCATGACCTAAGGGCAATTAATGAGGTAGTGGAAGATATGCCAGCAGAGGTTCCAAACCCTTATACCTTGATGACAAATATACCACCTGAAAGTAGATGGTTTACTGTAATAGACCTATGTTCGGCATTTTTTAGTGTGCCACTAGCTCAAGAAAGTCAGTATCTCTTTGCATTTACGTACGAGGGGAAACAATACACATACAATAGGATGCCCCAAGGATTTAAACATTCCCCACATGTATTCAATCAGGTGTTGAGAGCAGATTTAGAAGGAATACAGTTGGAAGGAACACTGATACAATATGTGGATGATTTATTATTATGCACAGGAACACAAGAACAGTGCAGGAAGGATAGTTTAAAACTATTGAAAAGACTAGCAGAAGGGGGTCATAAAGTTTCCAGGAAAAAGCTGCAGCTGTGCCAGAAAAAGGTAGAATACTTGGGAAGAGAAATATCAGCAGGACAGAAGGAGATAGCTTCACAGCAAATAGAAGCAGTACTAAAGGTTCCGAAACCACAGACGGTGGGACAAATGATGACATTTTTGGGAATGACAGGATTCAGTTCAGAATGGGTGGAAAGCTATGCCGAAAAAACGCAGGCACTACGAAAGATAATGAAGGAGGCAGGGTGTGACGAATTAAAAGCCAAACTAAAATGGGATAAAGATGCTTCAGACGCATTTGAGAATATAAAGAGAGAAATGGCACAGGCACCAGCCTTGGCTTTACCGACCTATGACAAGCCCTTTGACTTATTTGTGAGTAACAGAGAAGCCGGATTTGCTACAGCAATGTTAATGCAGGAAAATTGCAAGGGTAGACGAAGGCAGGCTGTAGCATATTACAGTACCAAGCTAGACGACGTAGCGATGGGATACCCTCCGTGCTATCAAGGTCTGGCAGCAGCTTGGTGGGCGTACGAAAAGGCAGCCACGGTCACAATGGGATATCCGATAAACATACATGTATACCATAAGGTAGCTGAATTGATTGAGCAGGAAAATTTGTGCTGACACCTGCTAGGATCCATCATTATCGAATGCTAACCACATTTCCAGATATCACGATTATAAAGTGCAACAGAGTAAATCCAGCTGATTACATGCCATTACCTCATGAAGGAGAAGAACATGAATGCTTAAGAGAAGCAAAAACATTTATGAAACTGAGAAAAGATTTAAGAGCAGAGGGACTAGTGACAGAAGGGAAAAGGATACTGTATGTAGATGGCTCATGTTACAGGGATCACTTAGGAAACCATGCAGGCTATGCCATAGTTGAACAGAAAGGGGAAACACTTGAAGTCATAGAAGCAGAGAAATGTGAACAGCCCTGTTCAGCCCAACTGGCAGAACTTAAAGCATTGACCAGAGCATGTGAGTTAGCAAACGGGGAAGCATTGGAAATTTATACTGATTCGGCCTATGCCCACGGGGTCTGCCATCTGTTCGGGGCAATATGGAAGCAAAGGGGATTTATGAAAAGCGGAGGAGGACCAATACAATACGAAGGTCAAATCAGGGCTTTAATAAGGGCCATGATGGGTCCAAGGGAATTAGCCATAATTAAGTGTCAGGCGCATAAAAAGGGAGCAGACAGCATCACACAGGGAAACACCAAAGCCGACAAGGCAGCTAAAGAAGCGTCAGGATGCATTGAGGCTACGATAGCCCCAGTAGAAATAGCAAGGCCACACCCAGGGCCAGGTACGGGGGATATCGAACCTCATATCACATTAGAAGATGTAGCACAGTTACAGGAGGAAACCTCTGTAGCTGAAAAGGCAATGTGGAAAGATAGAGGAGCACTACAGGGACAACAGGACAGGATATGGAGAAATGGGGAGGGATTGGTCATAGCACCCACATCATTACTAACCGTACTAATTAGCGAAGCGCATGGAGTGGACCACTGTGCAAGAGGAGAAGTGGCTAGAAAGATCAAGAAGGAAGGATTCTGGTCACCATACCTGCAAAACTCGATTGACTACATACTGAGTCAGTGTGAGGTGTGTGCTCAGAATAACATCAGGAAGGGCATTACTGCCCCAATAGGGCATATACCCATTCCTGAAGGACCATTTAAACATCTATGCATGGACTATGTGGATATGGGAAAGGTGGTGAGGGGGAAAAGATACATGTTAGTGATTATTGATAGATTCAGCAGATGGATAGAAGCAACGCCATCCAAAGATCAAGGATCTGGAACGGTGATTAACTTCCTGTCAAAATAAATTATCCCAAGATTTGGCATACCCATGCAATTAAGTTCAGACAATGGATCTGCTTTTATAGGAAGGGCACTGAGAGAGACACTCTCGGCACTCCGAATAAAGCAGAAGTTTGGATGCGTATATCACCCTCAATCCCAAGGAATGGTGGAGAGAGCAAACGGGACCCTTAAGGCGAAAATAAGCAAAATTTGCAGTGAAACAGGGAAAAACTGGATAGATGCTCTGCCATTGGCTCTAATGCAATACAGGAGTCAGGAAAACAGAATCACACATTTGAGCCCACATGAAATGATGACAGGAAGAGTAATGCCGGTACCTAAGATCAGGGGATCAGGAGGTCCTACGCTAGAATGTTTAGATCAAAGCACAAAAGAATATATACAACAATTAACTGTTATACATAGAACTATATTTGAACAGGAAAAAGCCAAGGAGGAGGAGAATCCGGTAACAGAACATCAGATCAAACCTGGAGATCGAGTATACATCAGAAAGTTCCGGAGACGTTGGAACGAACCGAGACGAGAAGGACCGTTTGAAGTCACCAAAGTGTCTCCCACGGCGTTGCAAGTAGAAGGCAGTACACTGTGGTATCACTTGAACCATTGTACCAGAACGGTACCAGGGGTGGGGGAGAGAAGGGAAATTGAAGAAGTACACAGAGTGGATAGAAGTGATAGCGAGGAAGAAATAGAAATACACGGGGAGAATCGTGGGGAGGAGGAACAGAGCCAAGGAAGAACAAAAAGAATAGAGGATGATGAAAGTAGTTCTGTACATGAGCTGGCTGATGATACAAATGCCCAGCCTGAGCCTATTAGTCAAGGTGCCGAGGGAGGTGAGGACAGGGAAGGGGCCCCATTCCCCACCTGGGAGTTGGAAACTATTTCCCTTAGGGACTTCCGTGACCCATAGAAAAGGAGAATGGGATACAGAAGACATAAGGGTGCAGAATCAGGAAGATAGAGTATTAAGACAAACAAGACGTAAACGATTTGTGAGCACAAATACTATTTGGGAGAAAGCGCAGAAAAACAAATGGTGGAAATGGGCTGAGTATACAGGTCAGAAAAACAGTGATGGGAAAGAGTGTGTGGTATGTGCATCAGAGAAACCTAACACCCAAGTAACCGATATACCATGGGGATCAGTGCTGCACATTTATCCCTAATAACACTAATCCAGAAGGGTCATTTACACAAGCCATGAATAAGTTAAAAAATCTTAAGAAAGAAGTGAAAGAAAATGCTGGGTTTGGGCATGAGGTATGGAGTTGGCTGGACAGAATATTAGGAAGATGGGGGGCATGGTTTGCCAAAGCTGGAGCTGTAGCAATCGCAACAATAATCATTCTGGGATTGATATTTTGTTGTTTTTTACCCGCCCTGAGATCCTTCCTTACCAGAATGGCAGCGCGGCAGATGGTGACGCGGGTGCTAAGCAGCTCACGCTCGAGAGAAAAAACAGAGGAATGGGAAAATCTTGAGCCGCCCCCGCTGAGTGGATTCACAATGACCTTGGTCGAAGTTGAAACTCGTCACTCTGTAAAATAACTACAATAGTGGAAGATCACCTTGTGGAAACAACAGCACCTTGCTGAAGTCCGCGCGAAACCAGGAGAACTTAGTCTGTACACAGGAATCAGTCTTTTTCCCTTCCCTAGACAAGAGTGGGAAGGTTTTTGGCTGATGACTGTCAGGGGCAGGCAATCTGGAGGAGCAACCCAAAAATCAGAACCGGGATAGACAAATTATGATAAAGTTAGAATAGGGACACTGATCCCTGACCAAAATATTCGGCTCCTCCACATCGCCTGCAAAAAGTGATTAAAATAAAATACAAATGGGATTGAGCGAGGGGATTATTTGAGCTTGGTAATTGGGATGAGGCTAGGGAATAGCCTCAAAGGGGGGACTTGTAAGGGAAATTGTACTGGATATTGTATGAGTTTAGTATGGAATTCAGATTCATAGGTTTTAGTGAAATAATAAAGCAGATTTAGATAAGTAGTGAAAATGGATATGTAACCTAAAGTAACTTCGTGTGACCTAATATAATCAAGTGTAGTCGATATAGTCAAAGTGAAGGAACTAGAGAAGTAATATAGCAATCACTAATTAAGGAAAGCAGACAATAGTCACTTAAGAAAACAAGGAAGACTGCTCGGTGGTTCAACTTAATAGTGGACCATAAACCAGCAGAGAGAATGTCTTTTCTGCTAAACACATTAGTGGACCATAAATCAGCAGGGGGATGTCTTTTCTTCTAAACACATTCGCCTTAGCTTACAAAACCACGATTATTGTACAAACAGAAAAGTTCAGATAAGAGCAAGAGTTATAACCACCATGGTTTAAGAAACGAAGAGATATAACAGGGAACGACCAAATGCAAAGAAAACAGATAAAGGGTCAACTAAAATTAATGGTGGCCAAAGAAAGATAGGGCTGTAGGGTAAGATAACAACCAAGGACAGGCTGTAAAAGGGAGAGGAGGATCTTGAGATATGAGGCTGAAATGTACATAAAAGAGTGTAAGCCCAAGGGCTCTTTGGAGTGTTCCGGACGTTCCCGACTTTATCTCTTGTGCTGAGAAATAAAGTCTATTGCTTGGAAGATCGCTGCTCAGACTCTCTGTTTTAATTGATGTGAATAAATTGTCGTCCTGGGGAACCACGACACCGGTTACACAGGAACAGGAGGAGGCCATTCAGCCCCTTCTCCAGCCTGTTACACAGGAACAGGAGGAGGCCATTCAGCCCCTTCTCCAGCCAGTTACACAGGAACAGGAGGAGGCCCCATTCAGCCCCTTCTCCAGCCTGTTACACAGGAACAGGAGGAGGTCCCATTCAGCCCCTTCTCCAGCCTGTTACACAGGAACAGGAGGAGGTCCCATTCAGCCCCTTCTCCAGCCTGTTACACAGGCACAGGAGGAGGCCATTCAGCCCTTTCTCCAGCCTGTTACACAGGAACAGGAGGAGGCCATTCAGCCCATTCTCTAGCCTGTTAGAAAGGAACAGGAGGAGGCCATTCAGCCCATTCTCCAGCCTGTTACACAGGAACAGGAGGAGGACATAAAGCCCCTTCTCCAGCCTGTTACACAGGAACAGGAGGAGGCCATTCAGCCCCTTCTCCAGCCTGTTACACAGGAACAGGAGGAGGCCATTCAGCCCCTTCTCCAGTCTGTTATACAGGAACAGGAGCAGGCCATTCAGCCCCTTCTCCAGTCTGTTATACAGGAACAGGAGGAGGCCCCATTCAGTCCCTTCTCCAGCCTGTTACACAGGAACAGGAGGAGGCCCCATGCAGCCCCTTCTCCAGCCTGTTACACAGGAACAGGAGGAGGCCATTCAGCCCCTTCTTCAGCCGGTTACACAGGAACAGGTGGAGGCCCCATTCAGCCCCTTCTCCAGCCTGTTACACAGGAACAGGAGGAGGCCATTCAGCCCCTTCTTCAGCCTGTTACACAGGAACAGGAGGAGACCCCATTCAGCCCCTTCTCCAGCCTGTTACACAGGAACAGGAGGAGGCCCCATTCAGCCCCTTCTCCAGCCTGTTACACAGGAACAGGAGGAGGCCATTCAGCCCCGTCTCCAGCCTGTTACACAGGAACAGGAGGAGGCCCCATTCAGCCCTTTCTCCAGTCTGTTACATAGGAGCAGGAGGAGGCCATTCAGCCCCTTCTCCAGCCGGTTACACAGGCACAGGAGGAGGCCATTCAGCCCCTTCTCCAGCATATTACACAGGAACAGGGGTAGGCCATTCAGCCCCTTCTCCAGCCTGTTACACAGGAACAGGAGGAGGCCATTCAGCCCCTTCTCCAGCCTGTTACACAGGAACAGGAGGAGGCCCCATTCAGCCCCTTCTCCAGCCTGTTACACAGGGAACTGGAGGAGGCCCCATTGAGCCCCTTCTCCAGCCTGTTACACAGGAACAGGAGGAGGCCATTCAGCCCCTTCTCCAGCCTGTTACACAGGAACAGGAGGAGGCCATTCAGCCCATTCTGCAGTCTGTTATACAGGAACAGGAGCAGGACATTCAGCCCCTTCTCCAGTCTGTTACACAGGAACAGGAGGAGGCCCCATTCAGCCCCTTCTCCAGCCTGTTACACAGGAACAGGAGGAGGCCATTTAGCCCCTTCTTCAGCCGGTTACACAGGAACAGGAGGAGGCCATTCAGCCCCTTCTCCAGCCTGTTACACAGGAACAGGAGGAGGCCATTCAGCCCCTTCTCCAGCCAGTTACACAGGAACAGGAGGAGGCCCTATTCAGCCCCTTCTCCAGCCTGTTGCACAGGAACAGGAGGAGGTCCCATTCAGCCCCTTCTCCAGCCTGTTACACAGGAACTGGAGGAGGCCCCATTCAGCCCCTTCTCCAGCCTGTTACACAGGAACAGGAGGAGGCCATTCAGCCCCTTCTCCAGCCTGTTACACAGGAACAGGAGGAGGTCCCATTCAGCCCCTTCTCCAGCCTGTTACACAGGCACAGGAGGAGGCCATTCAGCCCTTTCTCCAGCCTGTTACACAGGAACAGGAGGAGGCCATTCAGCCCATTCTCTAGCCTGTTAGAAAGGAACAGGAGGAGGCCATTCAGCCCATTCTCCAGCCTGTTACACAGGAATAGGATGAGGACATAAAGCCCCTTCTCCAGCCTGTTACACAGGAACAGGAGGAGGCCATTCAGCCCCTTCTCCAGCCTGTTACACAGGAACAGGAGGAGGCCATTCAGCCCCTTCTCCAGTCTGTTATACAGGAACAGGAGCAGGCCATTCAGCCCCTTCTCCAGTCTGTTATACAGGAACAGGAGGAGGCCCCATTCAGTCCCTTCTCCAGCCTGTTACACAGGAACAGGAGGAGGCCCCATTCAGCCCCTTCTCCAGCCTGTTACTCAGGAACAGGAGGAGGCCCCATTCAGCCCCTTCTCCAGCCTGTTACACAGGAACAGGAGGAGGCCATTCAGCCCCTTCTTCAGCCGGTTACACAGGAACAGGTGGAGGCCCCATTCAGCCTCTTCTCCAGCCTGTTACACAGGAACAGTTGGAGGCCATTCAGCCCCTTCTCCAGCCTATTACACAGGAACAGGAGGAGGCCATTCAGCCCCTTCTCCAGACTGTTACACAGGAACAGGAGGAGGCCCCACTCAGCCCCTTCTCCAGCCTGTTACACAGGGAACAGCAGGAGGCGCCATTCAGCCCCTTTTCCACCCTGTTACACAGGAACAGGAGGAGGCCCCATTCAGCCCCTTCTCCAGCCTGTTACACAGGAACAGGAGGAGGCCCCATTCAGCCCCTTCTCCAGCCTGTTACACAGGGAACAGGAGGAGGCCCCATTGAGCCCCTTCTCCAGCCTGTTACACAGGAACAGGAGGAGGCCATTCAGCCCCTTCTCCAGCCTGTTACACAGGAACAGGAGGAGGCCATTCAGCCCATTCTCCAGTCTGTTATACAGGAACAGGAGCAGGACATTCAGCCCCTTCTCCAGTCTGTTACACAGGAACAGGAGGAGGCCCCATTCAGCCCCTTCTCCAGCCTGTTACACAGGAACAGGAGGAGGCCATTCAGCCCCTTCTTCAGCCGGTTACACAGGAACAGGAGGAGGCCATTCAGCCCCTTCTCCAGCCTGTTACACAGGAACAGGAGGAGGCCCCATTCAGCCCCTTCTCCAGCCTGTTACACAGGAACAGGAGGAGGCCCCATTCAGTCCCTTCTCCAGCTGTTACACAGGAACAGGAGGAGGCCATTCAGCCCCTTCTCCAGCATGTTACACAGGAACAGGAGGAGGCCATTCAGCCCATTCTCTAGCCTGTTAGAAAGGAACAGGAGGAGGCCATTCAGCCCCTTCTCCAGCCTGTTACCCAGGAACAGGAGGAGGCCCCATTCAGCCCCTTCTCCAGCATGTTACACAGGAACAGGAGGAGGTCCCATTCAGCCCCTTCTCCAGACTGTTACACAGGAACAGGAGGAGGCCCCATTCAGCCCCTTCTCCAGCCTGTTACACAGGAACAGGAGGAGGCCATTCAGCCCCTTCTCCAGTCTGTTATACAGGAACAGGAGGAGGCCCCATTCAGTCCCTTCTCCAGCCTGTTACACAGGAACAGGAGGAGGCCATTCAGCCCCTTCTCCAGTCTTTTATACAGGAACAGGAGGAGGCCCCATTCAGTCCCTTCTCCAGCCTGTTACACAGGAACAGGAGGAGGCCCCATGCAGCCCCTTCTCCAGCCTGTTACACAGGAACAGGAGGAGGCCATTCAGCCCCTTCTTCAGCCGGTTACACAGGAACAGGTGGAGGCTATTCAGCCCTTTCTCCTGCCTGTTACACAGGAACAGGAGGAGGCCATTAAGCCCCTTCTTCAGCCGGTTACACAGGAGCAGGTGGAGGCCATTCAGCCCCTTCTTCAGCCGGTTACACAGGAGCAGGTGGAGGCCCCATTCAGCCTCTTCTCCAGCCTGTTACACAGGAACAGGAGGAGCCCATTCAGCCACTTCTCCAGCCTGTTAGACAGGAACAGGAGGAGGCCCCATTCAGCCCCTTCTCCAGCCTGTTACACAGGAACAGGAGGAGGCCCCATTCAGCCCCTTCTCCAGCCTGTTACACAGGGAACAGGAGGAGGCCCCATTGAGCCCCTTCTCCAGCCTGTTACACAGGAACAGGAGGAGGCCATTCAGCCCCTTCTCCAGCCTGTTACACAGGAACAGGAGGAGGCCATTCAGCCCATTCTGCAGTCTGTTATACAGGAACAGGAGCAGGACATTCAGCCCCTTCTCCAGTCTGTTACACAGGAACAGGAGGAGGCCCCATTCAGCCCCTTCTCCAGCCTGTTACACAGGAACAGGAGGAGGCCATTCAGCCCCTTCTTCAGCCGGTTACACAGGAACAGGAGGAGGCCATTCAGCCCCTTCTCCAGCCTGTTACACAGGAACAGGAGGAGGCCCCATTCAGCCCCTTCTCCAGCCTGTTACACAGGAACAGGAGGAGGCCCCATTCAGTCCCTTCTCCAGCTGTTACACAGGAACAGGAGGAGGCCATTCAGCCCCTTCTCCAGCATGTTACACAGGAACAGGAGGAGGCCATTCAGCCCATTCTCTAGCCTGTTAGAAAGGAACAGGAGGAGGCCATTCAGCCCCTTCTCCAGCCTGTTACCCAGGAACTGGAGGAGGCCCCATTCAGCCCCTTCTCCAGCATGTTACACAGGAACAGGAGGAGGCCATTCAGCCTCTTCTCCAGCCTGTTAGAATGGAACAGGAGGAGGCCATTCAGCCCCTTCTCCAGCCTGTTACACAGGAACAGGAGGAGGCCCCATTCAGCCCCTTCTCCAGCCTGTTACAGAGGAACAGGAGGAGGTCCCATTCAGCCCCTTCTCCAGACTGTTACACAGGAACAGGAGGAGGCCCCATTCAGCCCCTTCTCCAGCCTGTTACACAGGAACAGGAGGAGGCCATTCAGCCCCTTCTCCAGTCTGTTATACAGGAACAGGAGCAGGCCATTCAGCCCCTTCTCCAGTCTGTTATACAGGAACAGGAGGAGGCCCCATTCAGTCCCTTCTCCAGCCTGTTACACAGGAACAGGAGGAGGCCCCATGCAGCCCCTTCTCCAGCCTGTTACACAGGAACAGGAGGAGGCCATTCAGCCCCTTCTTCAGCCGGTTACACAGGAACAGGTGGAGGCTATTCAGCCCTTTCTCCTGCCTGTTACACAGGAACAGGAGGAGGCCATTCAGCCCCTTCTTCAGCCGGTTACACAGGAGCAGGTGGAGGCCATTCAGCCCCTTCTTCAGCCGGTTACACAGGAGCAGGTGGAGGCCCCATTCAGCCTCTTCTCCAGCCTGTTACACAGGAACAGGAGGAGCCCATTCAGCCACTTCTCCAGCCTGTTAGACAGGAACAGGAGGAGGTCCCATTCAGCCCATTCTCTAGCCTGTTCGGAAGGAACAGGAGGAGGCCATTCAGCCCCTTCTCCAGCCTCTTACACAGGAACTGGAGGAGGCCAATCAGCCCATTCTCCAGCCTGTTAGACAGGAACAGGAGGAGGTCCCATTCAGCCCCTTCTCCAGCCTGTTACACAGGAACAGGAGGAGGCCATTCAGCCCCTTCTCCAGCCTGTTACACAGGAACAGGAGGAGGCCCCATTCAGCCCCTTCTCCAGACTGTTACACAGGAACAGGAGGAGGCCATTCAGCCCCTTCTCCAGCCTGTCCAGCATTTCTGAATGGAGGGCTGTGACAACTGGTGTTCTCAGGGATCGGTGCTGGGACCTTTGCTGTTTGTAACATATTATAAATCATTTCGATGAAAATGTAACTGGATTGATTCGGAAGTTTGCGGACCACACAAAGTTTGGTGGGTTTGCGGATAGCGATGAGCACCATCGGAGGTTACAGCAGGATATAGATCAGTTGGAGACTTGGGCGGAGAGATGGCAGATGGAGTTTAATCCGGACAAATGTGAGGTAATGCATTTTGGAAGGTCTAATTCAGTTAGGAAATATACAGTAAATGGCAGAACCCTTAAGAGTATTGATGGGCAGAGGGGTCTAGGTGTACAGGTACACGGGTCACTGAAAGTGGCAACGCAGGTGGAGAAGGTAGTCAAGAAGGCATACGGCATGCTTGCCTTCATCGGCCAGGGATTGAGTTTAAAAATTGGCAAGTCATGTTGCAGCTTTATAGAACCTTAGTTCGACCGCACTTGGAATATAGTGTTCAATTCTGGTCGCCACACTGCCAGAAGGATGTGGAGGCTTTGGAGAGGGTACAGAAAAGATTTACCAGGATGTTGCCTGGTATGGAGGGCATTAGATATGAGGAGAGGTTGGAGAAACTCGGTTTGTTCTCACTGGAGTGATGGAGGTTGAGGGGAGACCTGATAGAAGTCTGCAAGATTATGAGAGGCATGGACAGAGTGGATAGTCAGAAGCTTTTTCCCAGGGTGGAAGAGTCCATTACTAGAGGCACAGGTTTAAGGTGCGAGGGACAAGGTTTAAAGGAGATGTATGAGGCAGATTTTTTACACAGAGGGTGGTGGGTGCCTGGAACTCGCTGCCGGGGGAGGTAGTGGAAGCGGATATGATCATGACTTTTAAGGGGCGTCTTGACAAATACATGAATAGGATGGGAATAGAGGGATCTGGTCCCCGGAAGGGTAGGGAGTTTTAGTTCAGTCGGGCAGCATGGTCCGAGCAGGCTTGGAGGGCCGAAGGGCCTGATCCTATGCTGTAATTTTCTTTGTTCCAAGGAACAGGAGGAGGCCATTCAGACCCTTCCCCAGTCTGTTACACAGGGAACAGGAGGAGGCCCCATTCAGCCCCTTCTCCAGCCTGTTACACAGGAACAGGAGGAGGCCCCATGCAGCCCCTTCTCCAGCCTGTTACACAGGAACAGGAGGAGGCCCCATTCAGCCCCTTCTCCAGCCTGTTACACAGGAACAGGAGGAGGCCATTCAGCCCCTTCCCCAGACTGTTACACAGGAACAGGAGGAGGCCCCATTCAGCCCCTTCTCCAGCCTGTTACACAGGAACAGGAGGAGGCCATTCAGCCCCTTCTCCAGACTGTTACACAGGAAGAGGAGGAGGCCCCATTCAGCCCCTTCTCCAGTCTGTTACACAGGAACAGGTGGAGGCCCCATTCAGCCCCTTCTCCAGACTGTTACACAGGAACAGGAGGAGGCCATTCAGCCCCTTCTCCAGCCTGTTACATTGGAACAGGAGGAGGCCATTCAGCCCCTTCTCCAGCCGGTTACGCAGGAACAGGAGGAGGCCCCATTCAGCCCCTTCCCCAGCCTGTTACACAGGAACAGGAGGAGGCCCCATTCAGCCCCTTCTCCAGCCTGTTACACAGGAACAGGAGGAGGACATTCAGCCCCTTCTCCGGCCTGTTACACAGGAACAGGAGGAGGCCCCATTCAGCCCCTTCTCCAGCCTGTTACGCAGGAACAGGAGGAGGCCCCATTCAGCCCCTTCTCCAGCCTGTTACACAGGAACAGGAGGAGGCCATTCAGCCCCTTCTCCAGCCTGTTACACAGGAACAGGAGGAGGCCCCATTCAGCCCCTTCCCCAGCCTGTTACACAGGAACAGGAGGAGGCCCCATTCAGCCCCTTCTCCAGCCTGTTACATTGGAACAGGAGGAGGCCCCATTCAGTCCCTTCTCCAGCCTGTTACACAGGAACAGGAGGAGGCCATTCAGCCCCTTCCCCAGCCGGATATACAGTAACAGGAGGAGGCCCCATTCAGCCCCTTCTCCAGCCTGTTACAGAGGAACAGGAGGAGGCCCCAGTTAGCCACTCCTCCAGCCAGTTACACAGGGAACAGGAGGAGGCCATTCAGCCCCTTCTCCAGCCTGTTACACAGGAACAGGAGGAGGCCCCATTCAGCCCTTCTCCAGCCTGTTACACAGGGAACAGGAGGAGGGCCCATTCAGTCCCTTCTCCAGCCTGTTACACAGGAACAGGAGGAGGCCATTCAGCCCCTTCCCCAGCCGGATATACAGTAACAGGAGGAGGCCCCATTCAGCCCCTTCTCCAGACTGTTACACAGGAACAGGAGGAGGTCATTCAGCCCCTTTTTCAGACTGTTACACAGGAACAGGTGGAGGCCATTCAGCCCCTTCTCCAGCCTGTTACACAGGAACAGGAGGAGGCCCCATTCAGCCCCTTCTCCAGCCTGTTACACAGGAACAGGAGGAGGCCATTCAGCCCCGTCTCCAGCCTGTTACACAGGAACAGGAGGAGGCCCCATTCAGCCCTTTCTCCAGTCTGTTACATAGGAGCAGGAGGAGGCCATTCAGCCCCTTCTCCAGCCGGTTACACAGGCACAGGAGGAGGCCATTCAGCCCCTTCTCCAGCATATTACACAGGAACAGGCGTAGGCCATTCAGCCACTTCTCCAGCCTGTTACACAGGAACAGGAGGAGGCCATTCAGCCCCTTCTCCAGACTGTTACACAGGAACAGGAGGAGGCCCCATTCAGCCCCTTCTCCAGCCTGTTACACAGGGAACAGGAGGAGGCCCCATTCAGCCCCTTCTCCAGCCTGTTACACAGGAACAGGAGGAGGCCCCATTCAGCCCCTTCTCCAGCCTGTTACACAGGGAACTGGAGGAGGCCCCATTGAGCCCCTTCTCCAGCCTGTAACACAGGAACAGGAGGAGGCCATTCAGCCCCTTCTCCAGCCTGTTACACAGGAACAGGAGGAGGCCATTCAGCCCATTCTGCAGTCTGTTATACAGGAACAGGAGCAGGACATTCAGCCCCTTCTCCAGTCTGTTACACAGGAACAGGAGGAGGCCCCATTCAGCCCCTTCTCCAGCCTGTTACACAGGAACAGGAGGAGGCCATTCAGCCCCTTCTTCAGCCGGTTACACAGGAACAGGAGGAGGCCATTCAGCCCATTCTCCAGCCTGTTACACAGGAACAGGAGGAGGCCATTCAGCCCCTTCTCCAGCCAGTTACACAGGAACAGGAGGAGGCCCCATTCAGCCCCTTCTCCAGCCTGTTACACAGGAACAGGAGGAGGTCCCATTCAGCCCCTTCTCCAGCCTGTTACACAGGAACAGGAGGAGGTCCCATTCAGCCCCTTCTCCAGCCTGTTACACAGGCACAGGAGGAGGCCATTCAGCCCTTTCTCCAGCCTGTTACACAGGAACAGGAGGAGGCCATTCAGCCCATTCTCTAGCCTGTTAGAAAGGAACAGGAGGAGGCCATTCAGCCCATTCTCCAGCCTGTTACACAGGAACAGGAGGAGGACATAAAGCCCCTTCTCCAGCCTGTTACACAGGAACAGGAGGAGGCCATTCAGCCCCTTCTCCAGCCTGTTACACAGGAACAGGAGGAGGCCATTCAGCCCCTTCTCCAGTCTGTTATACAGGAACAGGAGCAGGCCATTCAGCCCCTTCTCCAGTCTGTTATACAGGAACAGGAGGAGGCCCCATTCAGTCCCTTCTCCAGCCTGTTACACAGGAACAGGAGGAGGCCCCATGCAGCCCCTTCTCCAGCCTGTTACACAGGAACAGGAGGAGGCCATTCAGCCCCTTCTTCAGCCGGTTACACAGGAACAGGTGGAGGCCCCATTCAGCCCCTTCTCCAGCCTGTTACACAGGAACAGGAGGAGGCCATTCAGCCCCTTCTTCAGCCTGTTACACAGGAACAGGAGGAGACCCCATTCAGCCCCTTCTCCAGCCTGTTACACAGGAACAGGAGGAGGCCCGATTCAGCCCCTTCTCCAGCCTGTTACACAGGAACAGGAGGAGTCCATTCAGCCCCGTCTCCAGCCTGTTACACAGGAACAGGAGGAGGCCCCATTCAGCCCTTTCTCCAGTCTGTTACATAGGAGCAGGAGGAGGCCATTCAGCCCCTTCTCCAGCCGGTTACACAGGCACAGGAGGAGGCCATTCAGCCCCTTCTCCAGCATATTACTCAGGAACAGGGGTAGGCCATTCAGCCCCTTCTCCAGACTGTTACACAGGAACAGGAGGAGGCCCCATTCAGCCCCTTCACCAGCCTGTTACACAGGAACAGGAGGAGGCCCCATTCAGCCCCTTCTCCAGCCTGTTACATTGGAACAGGAGGAGGCCCCATTCAGTCCCTTCTCCAGCCTGTTACACAGGAACAGGAGGAGGCCATTCAGCCCCTTCCCCAGCCGGATATACAGTAACAGGAGGAGGCCCCATTCAGCCCCTTCTCCAGCCTGTTACAGAGGAACAGGAGGAGGCCCCAGTTAGCCACTTCTCCAGCCAGTTACACAGGGAACAGGAGGAGGCCATTCAGCCCCTTCTCCAGCCTGTTACACAGGAACAGGAGGAGGCCCCATTCAGCCCTTCTCCAGCCTGTTACACAGGGAACAGGAGGAGGGCCCATTCAGTCCCTTCTCCAGCCTGTTACACAGGAACAGGAGGAGGCCATTCAGCCCCTTCCCCAGCCGGATATACAGTAACAGGAGGAGGCCCCATTCAGCCCCTTCTCCAGACTGTTACACAGGAACAGGAGGAGGTCATTCAGCCCCTTTTTCAGACTGTTACACAGGAACAGGTGGAGGCCATTCAGCCCCTTCTCCAGCCTGTTACACAGGAACAGGAGGAGGCCCCATTCAGCCCCTTCTCCAGCCTGTTACACAGGAGCAGGAGGAGGCCATTCAGCCCCGTCTCCAGCCTGTTACACAGGAACAGGAGGAGGCCCCATTCAGCCCTTTCTCCAGTCTGTTACATAGGAGCAGGAGGAGGCCATTCAGCCCCTTCTCCAGCCGGTTACACAGGCACAGGAGGAGGCCATTCAGCCCCTTCTCCAGCATATTACACAGGAACAGGGGTAGGCCATTCAGCCCCTTCTCCAGCCTGTTACACAGGAACAGGAGGAGGCCATTCAGCCCCTTCTCCAGACTGTTACACAGGAACAGGAGGAGGCCCCATTCAGCCCCTTCTCCAGCCTGTTACACAGGGAACAGGAGGAGGTCCCATTCAGCCCCTTCTCCAGCCTGTTACACAGGAACAGGAGGAGGCCCCATTCAGCCCCTTCTCCAGCCTGTTACACAGGGAACTGGAGGAGGCCCCATTGAGCCCCTTCTCCAGCCTGTAACACAGGAACAGGAGGAGGCCATTCAGCCCCTTCTCCAGCCTGTTACACAGGAACAGGAGGAGGCCATTCAGCCCATTCTGCAGTCTGTTATACAGGAACAGGAGCAGGACATTCAGCCCCTTCTCCAGTCTGTTACACAGGAACAGGAGGAGGCCCCATTCAGCCCCTTCTCCAGCCTGTTACACAGGAACAGGAGGAGGCCATTCAGCCCCTTCTTCAGCCGGTTACACAGGAACAGGAGGAGGCCATTCAGCCCATTCTCCAGCCTGTTACACAGGAACAGGAGGAGGCCATTCAGCCCCTTCTCCAGCCAGTTACACAGGAACAGGAGGAGGCCCCATTCAGCCCCTTCTCCAGCCTGTTACACAGGAACAGGAGGAGGTCCCATTCAGCCCCTTCTCCAGCCTGTTACACAGGAACAGGAGGAGCTCCCATTCAGCCCCTTCTCCAGCCTGTTACACAGGCACAGGAGGAGGCCATTCAGCCCTTTCTCCAGCCTGTTACACAGGAACAGGAGGAGGCCATTCAGCCCATTCTCTAGCCTGTTAGAAAGGAACAGGAGGAGGCCATTCAGCCCATTCTCCAGCCTGTTACACAGGAACAGGAGGAGGACATAAAGCCCCTTCTCCAGCCTGTTACACAGGAACAGGAGGAGGCCATTCAGCCCCTTCTCCAGCCTGTTACACAGGAACAGGAGGAGGCCATTCAGCCCCTTCTCCAGTCTGTTATACAGGAACAGGAGCAGGCCATTCAGCCCCTTCTCCAGTCTGTTATACAGGAACAGGAGGAGGCCCCATTCAGTCCCTTCTCCAGCCTGTTACACAGGAACAGGAGGAGGCCCCATGCAGCCCCTTCTCCAGCCTGTTACACAGGAACAGGAGGAGGCCATTCAGCCCCTTCTTCAGCCGGTTACACAGGAACAGGTGGAGGCCCCATTCAGCCCCTTCTCCAGCCTGTTACACAGGAACAGGAGGAGGCCATTCAGCCCCTTCTTCAGCCTGTTACACAGGAACAGGAGGAGACCCCATTCAGCCCCTTCTCCAGCCTGTTACACAGGAACAGGAGGAGGCCCGATTCAGCCCCTTCTCCAGCCTGTTACACAGGAACAGGAGGAGTCCATTCAGCCCCGTCTCCAGCCTGTTACACAGGAACAGGAGGAGGCCCCATTCAGCCCTTTCTCCAGTCTGTTACATAGGAGCAGGAGGAGGCCATTCAGCCCCTTCTCCAGCCGGTTACACAGGCACAGGAGGAGGCCATTCAGCCCCTTCTCCAGCATATTACACAGGAACAGGGGTAGGCCATTCAGCCCCTTCTCCAGACTGTTACACAGGAACAGGAGGAGGCCCCATTCAGCCCCTTCTCCAGCCTGTTACACAGGGAACAGGAGGAGGCCCCATTCAGCCCCTTCTCCAGCCTGTTACACAGGAACAGGAGGAGGCCCCATTCAGCCCCTTCTCCAGCCTGTTTCACAGGGAACTGGAGGAGGCCCCATTGAGCCCCTTCTCCAGCCTGTTACACAGGAACAGGAGGAGGCCATTCAGCCCCTTCTTCAGCCGGTTACACAGGAACAGGAGGAGGCCATTCAGCCCCTTCTCCAGCCTGTTACACAGGAACAGTAGGAGGCCATTCAGCCCCTTCTCCAGCCAGTTACACAGGAACAGGAGGAGGCCCCATTCAGCCCCTTCTCCAGCCTGTTACACAGGAACAGGAGGAGGTCCCATTCAGCCCCTTCTCCAGCCTGTTACACAGGAACAGGAGGAGGTCCCATTCAGCCCCTTCTCCAGCCTGTTACACAGGCACAGGAGGAGGCCATTCAGCCCTTTCTCCAGCCTGTTACACAGGAACAGGAGGAGGCCATTCAGCCCATTCTCTAGCCTGTTAGAAAGGAACAGGAGGAGGCCATTCAGCCCATTCTCCAGCCTGTTACACAGGAACAGGAGGAGGACATAAAGCCCCTTCTCCAGCCTGTTACACAGGAACAGGAGGAGGCCATTCAGCCCCTTCTCCAGCCTGTTACACAGGAACAGGAGGAGGCCATTCAGCCCCTTCTCCAGTCTGTTATACAGGAACAGGAGCAGGCCATTCAGCCCCTTCTCCAGTCTGTTATACAGGAACAGGAGGAGGCCCCATTCAGTCCCTTCTCCAGCCTGTTACACAGGAACAGGAGGAGGCCCCATGCAGCCCCTTCTCCAGCCTGTAACACAGGAACAGGAGGAGGCCATTCAGCCCCTTCTTCAGCCGGTTACACAGGAACAGGTGGAGGCCCCATTCAGCCCCTTCTCCAGCCTGTTACACAGGAACAGGAGGAGGCCATTCAGCCCCTTCTTCAGCCGGTTACACAGGAACAGGTGGAGGCCCCATTCAGCCTCGTCTCCAGCCTGTTTCACAGGAACAGGTGGAGGCCATTCAGCCCCTTCTCCAGCCTATTACACAGGAACAGGAGGAGGCCATTCAGCCCCTTCTCCAGACTGTTACACAGGAACAGGAGGAGGCCCCATTCAGCCCCTTCTCCAGCCTGTTACACAGGGAACAGGAGGAGGCGCCATTCAGCCCCTTCTCCAGCCTGTTACACAGGAACAGGAGGAGGTCATTCAGCCCCTTCTCCAGACTGTTACACAGGAACAGGAGGAGGCCCCATTCAGCCCCTTCTCCAGCCTGTTACACAGGGAACAGGAGGAGGCCCCATTGAGCCCCTTCTCCAGCCTGTTACACAGGAACAGGAGGTGGCCATTCAGCCCCTTCTCCAGCCTGTTACACAGGAACAGGAGGAGGCCATTCAGCCCATTCTCCAGTCTGTTATACAGGAACAGGAGCAGGACATTCAGCCCCTTCTCCAGTCTGTTACACAGGAACAGGAGGAGGCCCCATTCAGCCCCTTCTCCAGCCTGTTACACAGGAACAGGAGGAGGCCATTCAGCCCCTTCTTCAGCCGGTTACACAGGAACAGGAGGAGGCCCCATTCAGCCCCTTCTCCAGCCTGTTACACAGGAACAGGAGGAGGCCCCATTCAGTCCCTTCTCCAGCTGTTACACAGGAACAGGAGGAGGCCATGCAGCCCCTTCTCCAGCATGTTACACAGGAACAGGAGGAGGCCATTCAGCCCATTCTCTAGCCTGTTAGAAAGGAACAGGAGGAGGCCATTCAGCCCCTTCTCCAGCCTGTTACCCAGGAACAGGAGGAGGCCCCATTCAGCCCCTTCTCCTGCCTGTTACACAGGAACAGGAGGAGGCCCCATTCAGCCCCTTCTCCAGCCTGTTACACAGGAACAGGAGCAGGCCCCATTCAGCCCCTTCTCCAGCCTGTTACACAGGAACAGGAGGAGGCCATTCAGCCCCTTCTCCAGTCTGTTATACAGGAACAGGAGCAGGCCATTCAGCCCCTTCTCCAGTCTGTTATACAGGAACAGGAGGAGGCCCCATTCAGTCCCTTCTCCAGCCTGTTACACAGGAACAGGAGGAGGCCCCATGCAGCCCCTTCTCCAGCCTGTTACACAGGAACAGGTGGAGGCCCCATTCAGCCCCTTCTCCTGCCTATTACACAGGAACAGGAGGAGGCCATTCAGCCCCTTCTTCAGCCGGTTACACAGGAACAGGTGGAGGCCCCATTCAGCCTCTTCTCCAGCCTGTTACACAGGAACAGGAGGAGCCCATTCAGCCACTTCTCCAGCCTGTTACACAGGAACAGGTGGAGGCCATTCAGCCCCTTCTCCAGCCTGATACACAGGAACAGGAGGAGGCCATTCAGCCCATTCTCTAGCCTGTTCGAAAGGAACAGGAGGAGGCCATTCAGCCCCTTCTCCAGACTGTTACACAGGAGCAGGAGGAGGCCCCATTCAGTCCCTTCTCCAGCCTCTTACACAGGAACTGGAGGAGGCCAATCAGCACATTCTCCAGCCTGTTGGACAGGAACAGGAGGAGGTCCCATTCAGCCCCTTCTCCAGCCTGTTACACAGGAACAGGAGGAGGCCATTCAGCCCCTTCTCCAGCCTGTTACACAGGAACAGGAGGAGGCCCCATTCAGCCCCTTCTCCAGCCTGTTACACAGGGACAGGAGGAGGCCCCATTCAGTCCCTTCTCCAGCCTGTTACACAGGAACAGGAGGAGGCCATTCAGCCCCTTCTGCAGCCTGTCCAGCATTTCTGAATGGAGGGCTGTGACAACTGGTGTTCCTCAGGGATCGGTGCTGGGACCTTTGCTGTTTGTAATATATTATAAATCATTTCGATGAAAATGTAACTGGATTGATTCGGAAGTTTGCGGACCACACAAAGTTTGGTGGGTTTGCGGATAGCGATGAGCACCATCGGAGGTTACAGCAGGATATAGATCAGTTGGAGACTTGGGCGGAGAGATGGCAGATGGAGTTTAATCCGGACAAATGTGAGGTAATGTATTTTGGAAGGTCTAATTCAGTTAGGAAATATACAGTAAATGGCAGAACCCTTAAGAGTATTGATGGGCAGAGGGATCTAGGTGTACAGGTACACGGGTCACTGAAAGTGGCAACGCAGGTGGAGAAGGTAGTCAAGAAGGCATACGGCATGCTTGCCTTCATCGGCCAGGGATTGAGTTTAAAAATTGGCAAGTCATGTTGCAGCTTTATAGAACCTTAGTTAGACCGCACTTGGAATATAGTGTTCAATTCTGGTCGCCACACTACCAGAAGGATGTGGAGGCTTTGGAGAGGGTACAGACAAGATTTACCAGGATGTTGCCTGGTATGGAGGGCATTAGCTATGAGGAGAGGTTGGAGAAACTCGGTTTGTTCTCACTGGAGTGATGGAGGTTGAGGGGAGACCTGATAGAAGTCTGCAAGATTATGAGAGGCATGGACAGAGTGGATAGTCAGAAGCTTTTTCCCAGGGTGGAAGAGTCCATTACTAGAGGCACAGGTTTAAGGTGCGAGGGACAAGGTTTAAAGGAGATGTATGAGGCAGATTTTTTACACAGAGGGTGGTGGGTGCCTGGAACTCGCTGCCGGGGGAGGTAGTGGAAGCGGATATGATCATGACTTTTAAGGGGCGTCTTGACAAATACATGAATAGGATGGGAATAGAGGGATCTGGTCCCCGGAAGGGTAGGGGGTTTTAGTTCAGTCGGGCAGCATGGTCGGTGCAGGCTTGGAGGGCCGAAGGGACTGTTCCTGTGCTGTAATTCTCTTTGTTCTTTGTTCCAAGGAACTGGAGGAGGCCATTCAGCCCCTTCTCCCGCCTGTTACACAGGAACAGGAGGAGGCCATTCAGCCCCTTCTCCAGCCTGTTACACAGGAACAGGAGGAGGCCCCATTCAGTCCCTTCTCCAGCCTGTTACACAGGAACAGGAGGAGGCCCCATTCAGCCCCTTCTCCAGACTGTTACACAGGAACAAGAGGAGGCCCCATTCAGCCGCTTCTCCAGCCTGTTACACAGGAACAGGAGGAGGCCATTCAGCCCCTTCTCCAGCCTGTTACACAGGAACAGGAGGAGGCCATTCAGCGCCTTCTCCAGCCTGTTACACAGGAACAGGAGGAGGCCATTCAGCCCCTTCTCCAGCCTGTTACACGGCAACAGGAGGAGGCCATTCAGCCCCTTCTCCAGCCTGTTACACAGGAACAGGAGGAGGCCATTCAGCCCCTTCTCCAACCTGTTACACAGGAACAGGAGGAGGCTATTCAGCCCCTTCTCCAGCCTGTTACACAGGAACAGGAGGAGGCCCCATTCAGCCCCTTCTCCAGCCTGTTACACAGGAACAGGAGGAGGCCATTCAGCGCCTTCTCCAGCCTGTTACACAGGAACAGGAGGAGGTCCCATTCAGCCCCTTCTCCAGCCTGTCCAGCATTTCTGAATGGAGGGCTGTGACAAGTGGTGTTCCTCAGGGATCGGTGCTGGGACCTTTGCTGTTTGTAATATATTATAAATCATTTCGATGAAAATGTAAGTGGATTGATTAGTAAGTTTGCCCTCCACACAAAGTTTGGTGGATTTGCGGATAGCGATGAGCACCATCGGAGGTTACAGCAGGATATAGATCAGTTGGAGACTTGGGCGGAGAGATGGCAGATGGAGTTTAATCCGGACAAATGTGAGGTAATGCATTTTGGAAGGACTAATACAGATAGAAAATATACAGTAAATGGCAGAACCCTTAAGAGTATTGATAGGCAGAGGGATCTGGGTGTACAGGTACACAGGTCACTGAAAGTGGCAACGCAGGTGGAGAAGGTAGTCAAGAAGGCATACGGCACGCTTGCCTTCATCGGCCAGGGTATTGAGTTTAAAAATTGGCAAGTCATGTTGCAGCTTTATAGAACCTTAGTTATACCGCACTTGGAATATAGTGTTCAATTCTGGTCGCCACACTGCCAGAAGGATGTGGAGGCTTTGGCGAGGGTGCAGAAAAGATTTACCAGGATGTTGCCTGGTATGGAGGGCATTAGTTATGAGGAGAGGTTGAAGAAACTCGGTTTGTTCTCACTGGAGTGATGGAGGTTGAGGGGAGACCTGATAGAAGTCTGCAAGATTATGAGAGGCATGGACAGAGTGGATAGTCAGAAGCTTTTTCCCCAGGGTGGAAGAGTCCATTACTAGAGGCACAGGTTTAAGGTGCGAGGGACAAGGTTTAAAGGAGATGTATGAGGTAGATTTTTTACACAGAGGGTGGTGGGTGCCTGGAACTCGCTGCCGGGGGAGGTAGTGGAAGCGGGTATCATAGAATCATAGAATCATAGAAACCCTACAGTGCAGAAGGAGGCCATTCGGCCCATCGAGTCTGCACCGACCACAATCCCACCCAGGCCGTGACTTTTAATGGGCGTCTTGACAAATACATGAATAGGATGGGAACAGAGGGATCTGGTCCCCGGAAGAGTAGGGGGTTTTATTTCAGTCGGGCAGCATGGTCGGAGCAGGCTTGGAGGGCCGAAGGGCCTGATCCTGTGCTGTAATTTTCTTTGTTCTTTGTTACAAGGAACAGGAGGAGGCCATTCAGCCCCTTCTCCAGCCTGTTACACAGGAACAGGAGGAGGCCCCATTCAGCCCCTTCTCCAGCCTGTTACACAGGAACAGGAGGAGGCCCCATTCAGCCCCTTCTCCAGCCTGTTATACAGGAAACAGGAGGAGGCCCCATTCAGCCCCTTCTCCAGCCTGTTACACAGGAAGAGGAGGAGGCCCCATTCAGCCCCTTCTCCAGCCTGTTACACAGGAACAGGAGGAGGCCTCATTCAGCCCCTTCTCCAGCCTGTTACACAGGAACAGGAGGAGGTCCCATTCAGCCCCTTCTCCAGCCTGTTACACAGGAACAGGAGGAGGCCCCATTCAGCCCCTTCTCCAGCCTGTTACACAGGAACAGGAGGAGGCCATTCAGCCCCTTCTCCAGTCTGTTACACAGGATCAGGAGGAAGCCCCAATCAGCCCCTTCTCCAGCCTGTTACACAGGAACAGGAGGAGGCCCCATTCAGCCCCTTCTCCAGCCTGTTACACAGGAACAGGAGGAGGCCCCATTCAGCCCCTTCTCCAGCCTGTTACACAGGAACAGGAGGAGGCCATTCAGCCCCTTCTCCAGCCTGTTACACAGGATCAGGAGGAAGCCCCAATCAGCCCCTTCTTCAGCTTGTTACACAGGAACAGGAGGAGGCCATTCAGCCCCTTCTCCAGCCTGTTACACAGGATCAGGAGGAAGCCCCAATCAGCCCCTTCTCCAGCCTGTTATACAGGAACAGGAGGAGGCCATTCGGCGCCTTCTCCAGCCTGTTACACAGGAACAGGAGGAGGCCCCATTCAGCCCCTTCTCCAGCCTGTTACACAGGAATAGGAGGAGGCCATTCAGCCCCTTCTCCAGCCTGTTACACAGGAACAGGAGGAGGCCATTCAGCCCCTTCTCCAGCCTGTTACACAGGAACAGGAGGAAGTCCCATTCAGCCCCTTCTCCAGCCTGTTACACAGGAACAGGAGGAGGCCCCATTCAGCCTCTTCTCCAGCCTGTTACACAGGAACAGGAGGAGGCCCCATTCAGCCCCTTCTCCAGCCTGTTACACAGGAACAGGAGGAGGCCATTCAGCCCCTTCTCCAGCCTGTTACACAGGAACAGGAGGATGCCCCATTCAGCCCCTTCTCCAGTCTGTTACAAAGGAACAGGAGGAGGCCGCATTCAGCCCCTTCTCCAGCCTGTTACACAGGAACAGGAGGAGGCCATTCAGCCCCTTCTCCAGCCTGTTACACAGTAACAGGAGGAGGCCCCATTCAGCCCCTTCTCCAGCCTGTTACACAGGAACAGGAGGAGGCCATTCAGCCCCTTCTCCAGCCTGTTACACAGGATCAGGAGGAAGCCCCAATCAGCCCCTTCTTCAGCTTGTTACACAGGAACAGGAGGAGGCCATTCAGCCCCTTCTCCAGCCTGTTACACAGGATCAGGAGGAAGCCCCAATCAGCCCCTTCTCCAGCCTGTTACACAGGAACAGGAGGAGGTCCCATTCAGCCCCTTCCCCAGCCTATTACACAGGAACAGGAGGAGGCCCCATTCAGCCCCTTCTCCAGCCTGTTACACAGGAACAGGAGGAGGCCCCATTCAGCCCCTTCTCCAGCCTGTTACACAGGAACAGGAGGAGGCCCCATTCAGCCCCTTCTCCAGCCTGTAACACAGGGAACAGGAGGAGGCCCCATTCAGCCCCTTCTCCAGCCTGTAACACAGGGAACAGGAGGAGGCTCCATTCAGCCCCTTCTCCAGCCTGTTACACAGGAACAGGAGGAGGCCCCATTCAGCCCCTTCTCCAGCCTGTTACACAGGAACAGGAGGACGCCCCATTCAGCCCCTTCTCCAGCCTGTGACACAGGGACAGGAGGAGATCCCATTCAGCCCCTTCTCCAGCCTGTTACACAGGAACAGGAGGAGGCCCCATTCAGCCCCTTCTCCAGCCTGTTACACAGGAACAGGAGGAGGTCCCATTCAGCCCCTTCTCCAGCCTGTTACACAGGAACAGGAGGAAGCCCCATTCAGCCCCTTCTCCATCCTGTTACACAGGAACAGGAGGAGGCCCCATTCAGCCCCTTCTCCAGCCTGTGACACAGGAACAGGAGGAGATCCCATTCAGCCCCTTCTCCAGCCTGTTACACAGGAACAGAAGGAGGCCCCATTCAGCCCCTTCTCCAGCCTGTTACACAGGAACAGGAGGAGGTCCCATTCAGCCCCTTCTCCAGCCTGTTACACAGGAACAGGAGGAGGCCCCATTCAGCCTCTTCTCCAGCCTGTTCCACAGGAACAGGAGGAGGCCCCATTCAGCCCCTTCTCCAGCCTGTTACACAGGAACAGGAGGAGGTCCCATTCAGCCCCTTCTCCAGCCTGTTCCACTGGAACAGGAGGAGGCCCCATTCAGCCCCTTCTCCAGCCTGTTACACAGGAACAGGAGGAGGTCCCATTCAGCCCCTTCTCCAGCCTGTTCCACTGGAACAGGAGGAGGCCCCATTCAGCCCCTTCTCCAGCCTGTTACACAGGAACAGGAGGAGGCCCCATTCCGCCCCTTCTCCAGCCTGTCCAGCATTTCTGAATGGAGGGCTGTGACAAGTGGTGCTCCTCAGGGATCGGTGCTGGGACCTTTGCTGTTTGTAATATATTATAAATCATTTAGATGAAAATGTAAGTGAATTGATTCGTAAGTTTGCCGTCCACACAAAGTTTGGTGGATTTGCGGATAGCGATGAGCACCATCGGAGGTTACAGCAGGATATAGATCAGTTGGAGACTTGGGCGGAGAGATGGCAGATGGAGTTCAATCCGGACAAATGTGAGGTAATGCATTTTGGAAGGTCTAATTCAGTTAGGAAATATACAGTAAATGGCAGAACCCTTAAGAGTATTGATAGGCAGAGGGATCTGGGTGTACAGGTACACAGGTCACTGAAAGTGGCAACGCAGGTGGAGAAGGTAGTCAAGAAGGCATACGGCATGCTTGCCTTCATCGGCCAGGGTATTGAGTTTAAAAATTGGCAAGTCGTGTTGTAGCTTGAGAGAACCTGAGTTAGACCGCACTTGGAATATAGTGTTCAATTCTGATCGCCACACTGCCAGAAGTATGTGGAGGCTTTGGAGAGGGTACAGAAAAGATTTACCAGGATGTTGCCTGGTATGGAGGGCATTAGATATGAGGAGAGGTTGGAGAAACTCGGTTTGTTCTCACTGGAGCGACGGAGGTTGAGGGGAGACCTGATAGAAGTCTGCAAGATTATGAGAGGCATGGACAGAGTGGATAGTCAGAAGCTTTTTCCCCAGGGTGGAAGAGTCAATTACTGGGGGGCACAGGTTTAAGGTGCGAGGGACAAGGTTTAAAGGAGATGTATGAGGTAGATTTTTTACACAGAGGGTGGTGGGTGCCTGGAACTCGCTGCCGGGTGAGGGAGTGGAAGCGGATATGATCGTGACTTTTAAGGGGCGTCTTGACAAATATATGAATAGGATGGGAATAGAGGGATCTGGTCCCCGGAAGGGTAGGGGGCTTTAGTTCAGTCGGGCAGCATGGTCGGTGCAGGCTTGGAGGGCCGAAGGGTCTGTTCCTGTGCTGTAATTTTTTTTGTTCATTATTACAAGTAACAGGAGGAGGCCCCATTCAGCCCCCACTCCAGCCTGTTACACAGGAACAGGAGGAGGCCCCATTCAGCCCCTTCTCCAGCCTGTTACACAGGGAACAGGAGGAGGCCCCATTCAGCCCCTTCTCCAGCCTGTTACACAGGAACAGGAGGAGGCTCCATTAAGCCCCTTCTCCAGCCTGTTACAGAGGAACAGGAGGAGGACATTCAGCCCCTTCTCCGGCCTGTAACACAGGAACAGGAGGAGGCCATTCAGCCCCTTCTCCGGCCTGTTACACAGGAACAGGAGGAGGCCATTCAGCCCCTTCTCCAGCCTGTTACACAGGAACAGGAGGAGGCCCCATTCAGCCCCTTCTCCAGCCTGTTACACAGGAACAGGAGGAGGCCATTCAGCCCCTTCTCCAGCCTGTTACACAGGAACAGGAGGGGGCCATTCAGCCCCTTCTCCAAATTGTTACACAGGAACAGGAGGAGGCCCCATTCAGCCCCTTCTCCAGCCTGTTACACAGGAACAGGAGGAGGCCATTCAGCCCCTTCTCCAAATTGTTACACAGGAACAGGAGGAGGCCCCATTCAGCCCCTTCTCCAGCCTGTTACACAGGAACAGGAGGAGGTCATTCAGCCCCTTCTCCAGCCTGTTACACAGGAACAGGAGGGGGCCATTCAGCCCCTTCTCCAAATTGTTACACAGGAACAGGAGGAGGCCCCATTCAGCCCCTTCTCCAGACTGTTGCACAGGAACAGGAGGAGGCCATTCAGCCCCTTCTCCAGCCTGTTACACAGGAACAGGAGGGGGCCATTCAGCCCCTTCTCCAAATTGTTACACAGGAACAGGAGGAGGCCCCATTCAGCCCCTTCTCCAGCCTGTTGCACAGGAACAGGAGGAGGCCATTCAGCCCCTTCTCCAGCCTGTTACACAGGAACAGGAGGAGGCCCCATTCTTCTCCAGCCTGTTACACAGGAACAGGAGGAGGCCCCATTCAGCCCCTTCTCCAGCCTGTTACACAGGAACAGGAGGAGGCCCCATTCAGCCCCTTCTCCAGCCTGTTACACAGGGAACAGGAGGAGGCCATTCAGCCCCTTCTCCAGCCTGTTACACAGGAACAGGAGGAGGCCATTCAGCCCCTTCTCCAAATTGTTACACAGGAACAGGAGGAGGCCCCATTCAGCCCCTTCTCTAGCCTGTTACACAGGAACAGGAGGAGGCCCCATTCAGCCCCTTCTCCAGCCTGTTACACAGGGAACAGGAGGAGGCCATTCAGCCCCTTCTCCAGCCTGTTACACAGGAACAAGAGGAGGCCATTCAGCCCCTTCTCCAAATTGTTACACAGGAACAGGAGGAGGCCCCATTCAGCCCCTTCTCCAGCCTGTTACACAGGAACAGGAGGAGGCCATTCAGCCCCTTCTCCAAATTGTTACACAGGAACAGGAGGAGGCCCCATTCAGCCCCTTCTCCAGCCTGTTACACAGGAACAGGAGGAGGTCATTCAGCCCCTTCTCCAGCCTGTTACACAGGAACAGGAGGAGGCCCCATTCAGCCCCTTCTCCAGCCTGTTACACAGGGACAGGAGTAGGCCCCATTCAGCCCCTTCTCCAGCCTGTTACACAGGAACAGGAGGAGGCCCCATTCAGCCCCTTCTCCAGCCTGTTACACAGGAACAGGAGGAGGCCCCATTCAACCCCTTCTCCAGCCTGTTACACAGGAACAGGAAGAGGCCCCATTCTTCTCCGGCCTGTTACACAGGAACAGGAGGAGGCCCCATTCAGCCCCTTCTCCAGCCTGTTACACAGGGAACAGGAGGAGGCCATTCAGCCCCTTCTCCAGCCTGTTACACAGGAACAGGAGGAGGCCATTCAGCCCCTTCTCCAAATTGTTACACAGGAACAGGAGGAGGCCCCATTCAGCCCCTTCTCCAGCCTGTTACACAGGAACAGGAGGAGGCCATTCAGCCCCTTCTCCAAATTGTTACACAGGAACAGGAGGAGGCCCCATTCAGCCCCTTCTCCAGCCTGTTACACAGGAACAGGAGGAGGTCATTCAGCCCCTTCTCCAGCCTGTTACACAGGAACAGGAGGAGGCCCCATTCAGCCCCTTCTCCAGCCTGTTACACAGGGACAGGAGGAGGCCCCATTCAGCCCCTTCTCCAGCCTGTTACACAGGAACAGGAGGAGGCCCCATTCAGCCCCTTCTCCAGCCTGTTACACAGGAACAGGAGGAGGCCCCATTCAGCCCCTTCTCCAGCCTGTTACACAGGAACAGGAGGAGGCCCCATTCAACCCCTTCTCCAGCCTGTTACACAGAAACAGGAGGAGGCCCCATTCTTCTCCGGCCTGTTACACAGGGACAGGAGGAGGCCCCATTCTTCTCCGGCCTGTGTTCCCACATTCAGTGAGTTTGGAGTACATTGTAACTAACTCATTTGCCACCTTTGCCCCACGTCTATGGAATAACAATCTCTTCGTTGCAAGACTTCAAATTAATAATTGAACCAGCATCAGTTGGTTGCTTTCGTGTGCCCAAGCATTTCCCAGTTTTTCTCCTGTAGGGTCTATTTCGAACTCTTAGATTCTGCCCACCCCTGTGCAACCTTCGGTCAGCAAACAGGACAGATAACACCCCTCTATCTACTCCTGATCAGTCCCCCTGAATTGCTTGTAAACTTTAATCAAATCAACCCTTAACCTTCTCTGTTCTGGCGAAAATAGGAAGCGTAGAGGAGAACATGCCCCTGTCCACATCAACGGGGACGAAGTAGAAAGGGTCGAGAGCTTCAAGTTTTTGGGTGTCCAGATCACCAACAACCTGTCCTGGTCCCCCCAGTGCCGACACTACAGTTAAGAAAGCCCCACCAACGCCTCTACTTTCTCAGGAGACTAAGGAAATTTGGCATGTCCGCTACGACTCTCACCAACTTTTACAGATGCCCCATAGAAAGCATTCTTTCTGGTTGTCTCACAGCTTGGTCTGGGGCTCCTGCTCTGCCCAAGACCGCAAGGAACTACAAAGGGTTGTGAATGTAGCCCAATCCATCACGCAAACCAGCCTCCCATCCATTGGCTCTGTCTACACTTCCCGCTGCCTTGGGGAAAAGCAGCCGGCATAATTAAGGACCCCACGCACCCCGGACATTCTCTCTTCCACCTTCTTCCGTCGGGAAAAAGATGCAAAAGTCTGAGGTCACGTACCGACCGACTCGAGAACAGCTTCTTCCCTGCTGCTGTCAGACTTTTGAATGGACCGACCTCGCATTAAGTTGATCTTTCTCTACACCCCAGCTGTAACTGTAACACTACATTCTGCACTCTCTCCTTTCCTTCTCTATGAACGGTATGCTTTGTATAGCGCGCAAGGAACAATACTTTTCACTGTATCCCAATACATGTGACAATAATAAATCAAATCACATTAAGTTGATCTGATCAGATCAGGCCCATCTGAATGCTCTCTCACTCCACTTTCCTGTCTTCTCTCCCTTAATTCCCCCCGAGTGATTAAACAAAAAAGGAAGCACCGACCTCGGCCTCGGAAATGTCCGAGGACTCGGTGTCCCCGGGGGTAAGGAATCCTAAAGGACGACCAGTCTTGGAGAGAAGATATTCCTCTCCACATCCATCTAAAACGAGCACCCCCTCATTCTGAGACTGTGCCCTCTGATCCCACGCTCCCCCATGAGTGGAAACACTCTCCTGACATTTTCGCTGCAGAAGAGAAGGCTGAGGACGCGAAATGATTGGTGGGGCTGAAGGAGGAGGGAAAATGTGGACCATTTAAATCTCGCATGCGAAATCCTCTCAGGGTGGCACAGCGGGTTAGCGCTGCCGCCTCACGGCGCCAGGGACCCGGGTTCGATTCACGGCTTGGGTCACTGTCTGTGTGGAGTCTGCACGTTCCCCCCGTGTCTGCGTGGGTTTCCTCCGGGTGCTCCAGGTTTCCTCCCACAGTCTGAAAGACGTGCTGGTTAGGGTGCATTGGCCGTGTTAATAGTGGGAAATGAGGAAATGGCTGAAACTTTAAACAAGTTTTTTGTGTCGGTCTTCACGGTGGAAGACACAAATAGTTTACCGAATATTAACGATAGAGGGTTGGTAGGAGGAGAGGTACTCAATACAATTAATGTTACCAGGGAGGCAGTGCTGGGTAGACTAACGGGACTGAAGGTGGACAAGTCCCCGGGTCCGGATGGAATGCATCCCAGGGTGCTGAAAGAAATGTCAGAGGTAATAGCGGATGCGTTAGTGATTATTTATCAAAATTCGTCGGATTCTGGGGAGTGCCGGCGGATTGGAAAACTAATGTTACGCCGCTGTTTAAAAAAGGAAATAGACAAAAGGCGGGTAACTACAGGCCGGTGAGCTTAACGTCTGTAGTTGGGAAAATGCTGGAATCCATCATTAAAGAAGAAATAGCAGGCCATCTGGATAAGAATGGTTCGATTAAGCAGACGCGGCATGGATTCATGAGAGGAAAGTCGTGCTTGACGAACTTGTTGGATTTTTATGAAGATGTGACTCGTGCGGTTGACGGAGGGGAACCGGTGGATGTGGTGTTTTTGGATTTCCAAAAGGCGTTTGATAAGGTGCCTCACAAAAGGTTGCTGCAGAAGATTGGGTCACACGGAGTTGGGGGTAGGGTGTTAGCGTGGATTGGGGATTGACTATCCGACAGGAAGCAGAGAGTCGGAATAAATGGGTGCTTTTCTGGTTGGCGGATAGTAACTAGTGGCGTGCCGCAGGGATCGGTACTGGGGCCTCAACTATTTACCATTTATATAGACGATCTGGAGGAGGGGACTGAGTGTAGGGTAACAAAGTTTGCAGACGACACAAAGATAAGTGGAAAAGTGAATCGTGTGGAGGACGGAGAAGATCTGCAGAGAGATTTGGACAGGCTGAGTGAGTGGGCGAGGATCTGGCAGATGGAGTATAACGTTGACAAATGCGAGGTTATTCACTTTGGAGGAAATAATAGCAAATTGGATTATTATCTAAATGGAAAGAAATTACAACATGCTGCTGTGCAAAGGGACCTGGGGGTCCTTGTGCATGAGACGCAAAAACCCAGTCTGCAGGTGCAACAGGTGATCAAGAAGGCAAATGGGATGTTGGCCTTTATCGCAAGGGGGATAGAATATAAAAGCAGAGATGTCTTGCTGCATCTGTACAGGGCATTGGTGAGGCCGCAGCTGGAATACTGTGTGCAGCATTGGTCCCCTTATTTGCGGAAGGATATATTAGCCTTGGAGGGAGTGCAGACAAGGTTCACCAGGTTGATACCAGAGATGAGGGGTGTTGATTATGAGGAGCGACTGAGCAGAGTGGGTTTGTATTCGTTGGAATTTAGAAGGCTGAGGGGGGATCTTATCGAGACCTATAAGATCATGAAGGGGCTGGATAGGGTAGAGATGGAGAGATTCTTTCCACTTAGAAAGGAAACTAGAACTAGAGGGCTCAGCCTCAAAATAAAGGGGGGTCAGTTTAGGACAGAGTTGAGGAGGAATTTCTTCTCTCAGAGGGTGGTGAATCTCTGGAATTCTCTGCCCACTGAAGTGGTGGAGGCTACCTCGTTGAATATGTTTAAATCACGGAGAGATGGATTCCTGATCGGTAAGGGAATTAGGGGATATGGGGAGCAGGTGGGTAAGTGGAACTGATCCACTTCAGATCAGCCATGATCTTATTGAATAGCGGGGCAGGCTCGAGGGGCTAGATGGTCTACTCCTGCTCCTATTTCTTATGTTCTTATGTAAATCCCTCTCAGGCCCATAGCAACCCCCCCCCCCTCCCCGCCCCACCCTCTGCACTGCCCAAACCCTCTTCAATCCCCCTCCAAATCCCTCTCAGCCCCATACCCCACCCCCACTGCCCAAACCCTCTTCAATCCCCCTCCAAATCCCTCTCAGCCCCGTACCCCACCCCCCACTGCCCAAACCCTCTTCAATCCCCCTCCAAATCCCTCTCAGCCCCGTAACCCCCCCCCCCCCCGCCCAAATCCTCTTTAATTCCACTCAAACAAAAAAAAAGAACAAAGAACAGTACAGCACAGGAAACAGGCCCTTCGGCCCTCCAAGCCTGTGCCGCTCCTTGGTCCAACTAGACCAATCGTTTGTATCCCTCCATTCCCAGGCTGCTCATGTGACTATCCAGGTAAGTCTTAAACGATGCCAGCGTGCCTGCCTCCACCACCCTACTTGGGAGCGCATTCCAGGCCCCAACTACCCTCTGTGTAAAAAACGTCCCTCTAATATCTGAGTTATACTTCGCCGCTCTCACCTTGAGCCCGTGACCCCTCGTGATCGTCACCTCCGACCTGGGTAAAAGCTTCCCACTGTTCACCATATCCAAACCCTTCATAATTTTGTATACCTCTATTAGATCTCCCCTCATTCTCCGTCTTTCCAAGGAGAAAAACCCCAGTTTACCCAATCTCTCCTCATAGCTAAGACCCTCCATACCAGGCAACATCCTGGTAAACCTTCTCTGCACTCATAGAACATAGAACAGTCCAGCACAGAACAGGCCCCTCGGCCCACGATGTTGTGCCGAGCTTTATCTGAAACCAAGATTAAGCTATCCCACTCCCTATCATCCTGGTGTGCTCCATGTGCCTATCCAATAACCACTTAAATGTTCCTAAAGTGTCTGACTCCACTATCACTGCAGGCAGTCCATTCCACACCCCAACCACTCTCTGCGTAAAGAACCTACCTCTGATATCCTTCCTATATCTCCCACCATGAACCCTAGAGTTATGCCCCCTTGCAATAGCTCCATCCACCCAAGGAAATAGTCTTTGAACGTTCACTCTATCTGTCCCCTTCATCATTTTATAAACCTCTATTAAGTCTCCCCTCAGCCTCCTCCGCTCCAGAGAGAACAGCCCCAGCTCCCTCAACCTTTCCTCATATCCTACGCTCCAAACCAGGCAGCATCCTGGTAAATCTCCTCTGCACTTTTTCCAGCGCTTCCACATCCTTCTTATAGTGAGGTGACCAGAACTGCACACAATATTCCAAATGTGGTCTCACCAAGGTCCTGCACAGTTGCAGCATAACCCCACGGCTCTTAAACTCCAACCCCCTGTTAATAAAAGCTGTGATGTGGAGATGCCGGCGTTGGACTGGGGTAAACACAGTAAGACGTTTAACAACACCAGGTTAAAGTTCAACAGGTTTATTTGGTAGCAAAAGCCACACATGCTTTCGGAGCTCCAAGCCCCTTCTTCAGGTGAGTGGGAATTCTGTTCACAAACAGAGCATATAAAGACACAGACTCAATTTACATGAATAATGGTTGGAATGCGAATACTTACTGCTAATCAAGTCTTTTAGAAAGAAAACAACGTGAGTGGAGAGAGCATCAAGACAGGCTAAAAAGATGTGTGTTGTCTCCAGACAAGACAGCCAGTGAAACTCGGCAGGTCCAGGCAACTGTGGGGGTTACAGCTAGTGTGACATGAACCCAATATCCCGGTTGAGGCCGTCCTCATGTGTGCGGAACTTGGCTATCAGTTTCTGCTCAGCAACTCTGTGCCATCATGTGGTGGGAAGGCCACCTTGGAGAACGCTTACGAATATCAGAGGCTGAATGCCCGTGACTGCTGAAGTGCTCCCCAACAGGAAGAGAACAGTCTTGCCTGGTGATTGTCAAGCGGTGTTCATTCATCCGTTGTCGCAGCGTCTGCATAGTTTCCCCAATGTACCAAGCCTCGGGACATCCTTTCTTGCAGCGTATCAGGTAGACAACGTTGGCCGAATTGCAAGTGTAGGTACCGTGTCCCTGGTGGATGGTGTTCTCACGTGAGATGATGGATCTGCTCGGATGAGGAGGATCGCAACAGACACCTCCAGACGCTGAAAGATGCCCTCATAAGAACAGGATATGGCGCTCGACTCATTGATCAACAGTTCCAACGCGCCACAGCGAAAAACCGCACCGACCTCCTCAGAAGACAAACACGGGACACAGTGGACAGAGTACCCTTCGTTGTCCAGTACTTCCCCGGAGCGGAGAAGCTACGGCATCTCCTCCGGAGCCTTCAACATGTCATTGATGACGACGAACATCTCGCCAAGGCCATCCCCACACCCACACTTCTTGCCTTCAAACAATCGCGCAACCTCAAACAGACCATTGTCCGCAGCAAACTACCCAGCCTTCAGGAGAACAGTGACCACGACACCACACAACCCTGCCACAGCAACCTCTGCAAGACGTGCCGGATCATCGACACAGATGCCATCATCTCACGTGAGAACACCATCTACCAGGTACACGGTACCTACTCTTGCAACTCGGCCAACGTTGTCTACCTGATACGCTGCAAGAAAGGATGTCCCGAGGCATGGTACATTGGGGAAACTATGCAGACGCTGCGACAACAGATGAATGAACACCGCTCGACAGTCACCAGGCAAGACTGTTCTCTTCCTGTTGGGGAGCACTTCAGCGGTCACGGGCATTCGGCCTCTGATATTCGGGTAAGCGTTCTCCAAGGCGGCCTTCGCGACACACGACAGCGCAGAGTCGCTGAGCAGAAACGGATAGCCAAGTTCCGCACACACGAGGACGGCCTCAACCGGGATATTGGGTTCATGTCACACTATTTGTAACCCCCACTGAGTTTCAAAGGCTGTCTTGTCTGGAGACAATACACATCTTTTTAGCCTGTCTTGATGCTCTCTCCACTCACGTTGTTTTGTTTCTTAAAGACTTGATTAGTTGTAAGTATTCGCATTCCAACCATTATTCATGTAAATTGAGTTTGTATCTTCATATGCTCTGTTTGTGAACAGAATTCCCACTCACCTGAGGAAGGGGCTTGCAGCTCCGAAAGCTTGTGTGGCTTTTGCTACCAAATAAACCTGTTGGACTTTAACCTGGTGTTGTTAAACTTCTTACTGTGTTTAACCCAGTCCAACGCCGGCATCTCCACATCATTATATAACCTTACCATAACACTCCAACTTTTATACTCGATACTCCGATTTATAAAGGCCAATGTACCAAAGGCACTCTTTACGGCCCTATCCACCTGTGACGTCACTTTTAGGGAATTCTGTACTTGTATTCCCAGATCCCTCTGTTCAACTGCACTCTTCAGAGTCCTACCATTTACCCTGTACGTTCTACTTTGATTTGTCCTTCCAAAGTGCAAGATCTCACACTTGTCTGCGTTAAATTCCATTTGCCATTTTTCAGCCCATTTTTCTAGTTGGTCCCTCTGCAAGCTTTGAAAACCGTCCTCACTGTCCACTACACCTCCAATCTTTGTATCATCAGCAAACTTGCTGATCCAATTTACAACATTATCATCCAGATCGTTGATATAGATGACAAACAACAATGGACCCAACACCGATCCCTGCGGCACACCACTAGTCACAGGCCTCCACTCAGAGAAGCAATCCTCCACAACCACTCTCTGGCTTCTTCCATTGAGCCAGTGTCTAATCCAATTTACTACCTCCCCATGTATACCCAGCGACTGAACCTTCCTAACTAACCGCCCATGAGGGACCTTGTCAAAGGCCTTGCTGAAATCCAGGTAGACAACATCTACCGCCTTCCCTTCATCCATTTTCCTGGTAACCTCCTCGAAAAACTCTAATAGATTGGTCAAACATGACCTACCACGCACAAAGCCATGTTGACTCTCCCTAATAAGTCCCTGTCTATCCAAATATTTGTAGATCCTATCCCTTATCACACCTTCGAATAACTTGCCCACCACCGACGTCAAACTTACTGGCCTATAATTTCCCGGATTTCTTTTGGAACCTTTTTTAAACAACGGAACAACATGAGCCACCCTCCAATCATCCGGCACCTCCCCCGTGAATACTGACATTTTAAATATGTCTGTCAGAGCCCCTACATGTTCAACACTAGCTTCCCTCAAGGTCAGTGGGAATACCCTGTCCGGTCCTGGGGATTTATCCACTCTGATTTGCCTCAAGACAGCAAGCACCTCCTCCCCTTTAATCTGTAAAAGTTCCATGGCCTCCCTACCTGTTTGCCCTCTTTCCGTAGACTCCATGCCCATTTCCTCAGTAAATACGGATGCCAAAAAACCATTTAGTATCTCCCCCATCTCTTTTGGTTCCATACACAGTCTACCACTCTGGTCTTCAAGAGGACCAATTTTGTCCCTCACTATCCTTTTGCTCCTAACATATAGAAGCTCTTTGGATTTTCCTTCACTCTGTCTGCCAAAGCAACCTCATGTCTTCGTTTAGCCCTCCTGATTTCCCTCTTAAGTAGCTTCTTGCACTTTTTATACTCCTCGAGCATCTGATCTGTTCCTTGCTGCCTGTACATTTCATACAACTCTCTCTTCCTGTTAATCAGTGTTACAATCTCCCTCGAGAACCAAGGTTCCTTATTCCTATTTACTTTGCCTTTAATCCTGACAGGAACATACAAACTCTGCACTCTCAAAATTTCTCCTTTGAAGGCCTCCCACTTTCCATTTACATCCTTACCAGAGAACAGCCTGTGCCAATCCACACTTCCCAGATCCCTTCTCATTTCATCAAATTTGGCCTTTTTTCCAGTTCAGAACTTCAACGCGAGGACCAGATCTATCCTTATCCATGATCAGGTTGAAACTAATGACATTATGATCACTGGATCCAAAGTGTTCCCTCACACTCACATCCATCACCTGCCCTAACTCATTTCCCAATAGGAGATCCAATATCGCATCCTCTCTCGTTGGCACCTCTATATACTGATGTAGAAAATTCTCCTGAACACATTTTACAAATTCTACCCCGTCTAAACCTTTAACAGTATGTGAGTCCCAATCTATATGTGGAAAATTAAAATCCCCTAGTATCACAACTTTGTGTTTCTTGCAGTTGTCAGCAATCTCTCCGCTGATTTGCTCCTCCAATTGTCGCTGACTATTGGGTGGTCTATAATACAAGCCCATTAATGTGGTCATACCTTTCCTGTTTCTCAGCTCCACCCATCGGGCCTCTGTCGACAAGCTCCCTAATCTATCCTTCCTGAGTACCGCTGTAACATTTTCCCCGACCAACAATGCCACCCCCCCCACCTTTTATCCCTCAGTCTCTATCCCGCCTGAAATATTGGAACCCTGGAACATTGAGCTGCCAGTCCTGCCCCTCCTGTAGCCAAGTTTCACTAATGGCTATAATGTCATACTTCCATGTGTCAATCCACGCCTTCAGCTCATCTGCCTTCCCCACAATACTCCTGGCATTGAAATAGACACACTTCAAAAAATTATTTCCACCACACTCTACCCTTCCATTTGTGATTTTGCTTGAACTAACCTGTCTTTTTATCCCTGCTCCACTATCTGCTCTGGCACTCTGGTTCCCATCCCCCTGCAAATCTAGTTTAAACGCTCCCCAATAACACTAGCAAATCTCCCTGCAAGTATATTGGTTCCCTTGTAGTTTAGGTGTAACCCGTCTCTCTTTTACAGGTCCCACCTGCCCCAGAAGAGGTCCCAATGATCCAAGAATTGGAAACCTTGCCCCCTGCACCAGTTCCTCAGCCACGTGTTCATCCGCCCGAGCATCCTACTCCTGCCCTCACTGGCATGTGGCTCAGGTAGCAATCCTGAGATTACTACCCTCGGGGTCCTGCTTTTTAACTTCCTTCCAAGCTCTTTATACTCACTCTTTAGGACCTCCTCACTCTTCCTTCCCACGTCATTGGTACCGACGTGTACCATGGCATGTGGCTGATCACCTTCCCACTTTAGAACGCTGTGCACGCGATCAGAGACATCCCTGACCGTGGCACCCGTGAGGTAACAAACCATGCGGGAGTCTCTGTCCCGACCACAGAACCTCCTGTCCGTACCTCTGACCATTGAGTCCCCTATCACTCCTGCTCTCCTCTTCTTCATCCCACCCTTTTGCGCTGTCGAACCAGACTCAGTATCAGAGTTCCGGCTGTCGCAGCTTGTCCCAGGTAAAGCATCTCCCACAACAGTATCCAATTCAGTATACCTGTTGTGGAGGGGTATGGCCACAGGGGAACCCTGCTCTGCCTGTCCTTTCACACTGCCATTTCCTCTCCTTACAGTAACCCAATTTCCTGTGCTCTGCCGCTTAGGTGTAACTACCTCCCTAAAGCTACTGTCTCTCAACTCCTCATTCTCCCGAATTAGATTGAAGTCATCAAGCTCCCGCTCCAGTTCCCTAACGCGCTTTGCCAGCAGTTGCAGCTGGATCCATCTTTTGCAGGTGTTGTCGTCAGGGATACCGGAGGTCTCCCTGATCTCCCACATCCTGCAGGAGGAGCATTCCAACATCTTGCCTGGCATTTTTTTTAACTCTGGGGAAAAACAGGAATAAACTTTCTGAAAAAGAAAAAACCTCCTCTCGCCTCTGCCTGTTCTGGCGGAAGCCCGTTTTGAGCCAAAGCCCTTCAGCTCTCACTCTGCCCCCTGGTCAGTCCGCTGCCCGCTAACAACGCTGCCCGCTCAAAAGTGCGCCCTACTTTAAAACCCTCCAAAACATTCCCAGGCTGCTGCTGGGCCTACTTCCTGTTTTGAAAAAACACGCTGAATTTTTTCACAAGTTTAACTGAAAAATAAATAAATAAATATAATGCACAAACAAGCTAACTCACCCTCAGCCTGCTCCTGTGGAACAATGAGCTCCCTCATACTGTCACTCAGTAACCCCTCTCTCCCCCAGCGCCCTGTGTTACTGAATCTATCTCTGCTGATGTTAATCCAGCTCCCTCACACTGTCACTCAGTAACCCCTCTCCCCCCAGCACTCTGTGTTACTGACTGTATCTGTACTGATGTTAATCCAGCTCCCTCACACTGTCACTCAGTAACCCCTCTCCCCCAGCACCCTGTGTTACTGACTGTATCTGTCCTGATGTTCATCCAGCTCCCTCACACTGTCACTCAGTAACCACTCTCCCCCAGCACCCTGTGTTACTGACTGTATCTCTACTGATGTTAATCCAGCTCCCTCACACTGCCACTCAGTAACCCCTCTCCGCCAGCACCCTGTGTTACTGATTGTATCTCTACTGATGTTAATCCAGCTCCCTCACACTGTCACTCAGTAACCCCTCTCCCCCCAGCACCCTGTGTTACTGACTGTATCTCTACTGATGTTAATCCAGCTCCCTCACACTGTCACTCAGTAACCCCTCTCCCCCAGCACCCTGTGTTACTGACTGTATCTGTACTGATGTTAATCCAGCTCCCTCACACTGTCACTCAGTAACCCCTCTCCCCCAGCACCCTGTGTTACTGACTGTATCTCGACTGATGTTAATCCAGCTGCCTCACACTGTCACTCAGGAACCCCTCTCCCCCCAGCACCCTGTGTTACTGACTGTATCTGTACTGATGTTAATCCAGGTCCCTCACACTGTCACTCAGTACCCCCTCTCCCCCAGCACCCTGTGTTACTGACTGTATCTGTACTGATGTTAATCCAGCTCCCTCACACTGTCACTCAGTAACGCCTCTCCCCCAGCACCCTGTGTTACTGACTGTATCTGTACTGATGTTAATCCAGCTCCCTCACACTGTCACTCAGTAACCCCTCTCCCCCAGCACCCTGTGTTACTGACTGTATCTGTCCTGATGTTCATCCAGCTCCCTCACACTGTCACTCAGTAACCACTCTCCCCCAGCACCCTGTGTTACTGACTGTATCTCTACTGATGTTAATCCAGCTCCCTCACACTGCCACTCAGTAACCCCTCTCCGCCAGCACCCTGTGTTACTGATTGTATCTCTACTGATGTTAATCCAGCTCCCTCACACTGTCACTCAGTAACCCCTCTCCCCCCAGCACCCTGTGTTACTGACTGTATCTCTACTGATGTTAATCCAGCTCCCTCACACTGTCACTCAGTAACCCCTCTCCCCCAGCACCCTGTGTTACTGACTGTATCTGTACTGATGTTAATCCAGCTCCCTCACACTGTCACTCAGTAACCCCTCTCCCCCAGCACCCTATGTTACTGACTGTATCTCGACTGATGTTAATCCAGCTGCCTCACACTGTCACTCAGGAACCCCTCTCCCCCCAGCACCCTGTGTTACTGACTGTATCTGTACTGATGTTAATCCAGGTCCCTCACACTGTCACTCAGTACCCCCTCTCCCCCAGCACCCTGTGTTACTGACTGTATCTGTACTGATGTTAATCCAGCTCCCTCACACTGTCACTCAGTAACGCCTCTCCCCCAGCACCCTGTGTTACTGACTGTATCTCTACTGATGTTAATCCAGCTCCCTCACACTGTCACTCAGTAACCCCTCTCCCCCTGCACCCTGTGTTACTGACTGTATCTGTACTGATGTTAATCCAGCTCCCCCACACTGTCACTCAGTAACCCCACTCCCCCAGCACCCTGTGTTACTGGCTGTATCTGTACTGATGTTAATCCAGCTCCCTCACACTGTCACTCAGTAACCCGTCTCCCCCAGCACCCTGTGTTACTGACTGTATTGTACTGATGTTAATCCAGCTCCCTCACACTGTCACTCAGTAACCCGTCTCCCCCAGCACCCTGTGTTACTGACTGTATCTGTACTGATGTTAATACAGCTCCCTCACACGGTCACTCAGTCACCCCTCTCCCCCAGCACCCTGTGTTACTGACTGTATCTCTACTGATGTTAATCCAGCTCCCGCACACTGTCACTCAGTAACCCCTCTCCCCCAGCACCCTGGGTTACTGACTGTATCTGGACTGATGTTAATCCAGCTCCCTCACACTGTCACTCAGTAACCCCTCTCCCCCAGCACCCTGTGTTACTGACTGTATCTGTACTGATGTTAATCCAGCTCCCCGACACTGTCACTCAGTCACCCCTCTCCCCCAGCACACTGTGTTACTGACTGTATCTGTACTGATGTTAATCCAGCTCCCTCACACTCTCATTCAGTAACCTCTCTCCCCCAGCACACTGTGTTGCTGACTGTATCTGTACTGATCTAAATCCAGCTCCCTCACACTGTCACTCAGTAACCCCTCTCCCCCAGCACCCTGTGTTACTGACTGTATCTGTCCTGATGTTAATCCAGCTCCCTCACACTGTCACTCAGTAACCCCTCTCCCCCAGCACCCTGTGTTACTGACTTTATCTGTACTGATGTTAATCCAGCTCCCTCACACAGTCACTCAGTAACCCCTCTCCCCCAGCACCCTGTGTTACTGACTGTATCTGTACAGGTGTTAATCCAGCTCCCTCACACTGTCACTCAGTAACCCCTCTCCCCCAGCTCCCTGTGTTACTGACTGTATCTCTACTGATGTTAATCCAGCTCCCTCACACTGTCACTCAGTAACCCCTCTCCCCCAGCAACCTGTGTTACTGACTGTATCTCGACTGAAGCTAATCCAGCTCCCTCTCCTGTCACTCAGTAACACCTCTCCCCCAGCACCGTGTTACTGACTGTATCTCTACTGATGTTAATCCAGCTCCCTCACACTGTCACTCAGTAACCCCTCTCCCCGCAGCACCCTGTGTAACTGACTGCATCTGTACTGATATTAATCCAGCTCCCTCACACAGTCACTCAGTAACCCCTCTCCCCCCAGCACCCGATGTTACTGACTGTATCTGTACTGATGTTAATCCAGCTCCCTCACACTGTCACTCAGGAACCCCTCTCCCCCCAGCACCCTGTGTTACTGACTGTATCTGTACTGATGTTAATCCAGCACCCTCAGACTGTCACTCTTTAACCCCTCTCCCCCAGCACACTGTGTTACTGACTGTATCTCTACTGATCTTAATCCAGCTCCCTCACACTGTCACTCAGTAACCCCTCTCCCCCAGCACCCTGTGTTCCTGACTGTATCTGTACTGATGTTAATCCAGCTCCCCGACACTGTCACTCTGTAACCCCTCTCACCCCAGCACCCTGTGTTACTGACTGTATCTGTACTGATGTTAATCCAGCTCCCTCACACTGTCACTCAGTAACCCCTCTCCCCCAGCACCCTGTGTTACTGACTGTATCTGTACTGATGTTAATCCAGCTCCCTCACACTGTCACTCAGTAACCCCTCTCCCCCTGCACCCTGTGTTACTGACTGTATCTCCACTGATGTTAATCCAGTTCCCTCACACTGTCACTCAGTAACCCCTCTCCCCCAGCACCCTGTGTTACTGACTGTATCTGTACTGATGTTCATCCAGCTCCCTCACACTGTCACTCAGTAACCCCTCTCCCCCAGCACCCTGTGTTACTGACTGTATCTGTACTGATGTTAATCCAGCTCCCTCACACTCTCATTCAGTAACCTCTCTCCCCCAGCACACTGTGTTACTGACTGTATCTGTACTGATGTAAATCCAGCTCCCTCACACTCTCATTCAGTAACCTCTCTCCCCCAGCACACTGTGTTACTGACTGTATCTGTACTGATGTAAATCCAGCTCCCTCACACTGTCATTCAGTAACCTCTCTCCCCCAGCACACTGTGTTACTGACTGTATCTCTACTGATGTTAATCCAGCTCCCTCACACTGTCACTCAGTAACCCCTCTCCCCCAGCACCCTGTGTTACTGACTGTATCTGTACTGATGTTAATCCAGCTCCCTCACACTGTCACTCAGTAACCCCTCTCCCCCAGCTCCCTGTGTTACTGACTGTATCTGTAATGATGTTAATCCAGCTCCCTCACACTGTCACTCAGTCACCCCTCTCCCCCAGCACCCTGTGTTACTGACTGTATCTCGACTGATGCTAATCCAGCTCCCTCTCCTGTCACTCAGTAACACCTCTCCCCCAGCACCCTGTGTTACTGACTGTATCTCTACTGATGTTAATCCAGCTCCCTCACACTGTCACTCAGTAACCCCTCTCCCCGCAGCACCCTCTGAAACTGACTGCATCTGTACTGATATTAATCCAGCTCCCTCACACAGTCACTCAGTAACCCCTCTCCCCCCAGCACCCTATGTTACTGACTGTATCTGTACTGATGTTAATCCAGCTCCCTCACACTGTCACTCAGGAACCCCTCTCCCCCAGCACCCTTTCTTACTGACGGTATCTGTACTGATGTTAATCCAGCTCCCTCACACTGTCACTCAGTAACCCCTCTCCCCCAGCACCCTGTGTTACAGACTGTATCTCCACTGATGTTAATCCAGTTCCCTCACACTGTCGCTCAGTAACCCCTCTCCCCCAGCACCCTGTGTTACTGACTGTATCTGTACTGATGTTAATCCAGCTCCCTCACACTGTCACTCAGTAACCCCTCTCCCCCAGCACCCTGTGTTACTGTCTGTATCTGTACTGATGTTAATCCAGCTCCCTCACACTCTCATTCAGTAACCTCTCTCCCCAGCACACTGTGTTACTGACTGTATCTGTACTGATGTAAATCCAGCTCCCTCACACTCTCATTCAGTAACCTCTCTCCCCCAGCACACTGTGTTACTGACTGTATCTGTACTGATGTAAATCCAGCTCCCTCACACTGTCACTCAGTAACCCCTCTCCCCCAGCACCCTGTGTTACTGACTATATCTGTACTGATGTTAATCCAGCTCCCTCACACTGTCACTCAGTAACCCCTCTCCCCAGCTCCCTGTGTTACTGACTGTATCTGTACTGATGTTAATCCAGCTCCCTCACACTGTCACTGAGTGACCCCTCTCCCCCCAGCACCCTGTGTTACTGACTGTATCTGTACTGATGTTAATCCAGGTCCCTCACACTGTCACTCAGTAACCCCTCTCCCCCAGCACCCTGTGTTACTGACTGTATCTGTTCTGATGTTAATCCAGCTGCCTCACACTCTCACTCAGTAACCCCACTCCCCCAGCACACTGTGTTACTGACTGTATCTGTACTGATGTTAATCCATCTCCCTCACACTGTCACTCAGTCACCCATCTCCCCCAGCACCCTGTGTTACTGACTGTATCTCTACTGATGTTAATCCAGCTCCCGCACACTGTCACTCAGTAACCCCTCTCCCCCAGCACCCTGTGTTACTGACTGTATCTGTACTGATGTTAATCCAGCTCCCTCACACTGCCACTCAGTAACCCCTCTCCCCCAGCACCCTGTGTTACTGACTGTATCTCTACTGATGTTAATCCAGCTCCCTCACACTGTCACTCAGTAACCCCTCTCCCCCCAGCACCCTGTGTTACTGACTGTATCTGTACTGATGTTAATCCAGCTCCCTCACACTGCCACTCAGTAACCCCTCTCCCCCAGCACCCTGTGTTACTGACTGTATCTGTACTGATGTTAATCCAGCTCCCTCACACTGTCACTCAGTAACCCCTCTCCCCCAGCACCCTGTGTTACAGACTGTATCTGTACTGATGTTAATCCAGCTCCCTCACACTGTCACTCAGTAACCCCTCTCCCCCAGCACCCTGTGTTACTGACTGTATCTGTACTGATGTTAATCCAGCTCCCTCACACTGTCACTCAGTAACCCCTCTCCCCCAGCACCATGTGTTACTGACTGTATCTGTACAGGTGTTAATTCAGCTCCCTCACACTGTCACTCAGTAACCCCTCTCACCCCAGCACCCTGTTTTACTGACTGTATCTGTACTGATGTTAATCCAGCTCCCTCACACTGTCACTCAGTAACCCGTCTCCCCCAGCACCCGATGTTACTGACTGTATCTGTACTGATGATAATCCAGCTCCCTCACACTGTCACTCAGTAACCCCTCTCCCCCAGCACCCTGTGTTACTGACTGTATCTCTACTGATGTTAATCCAGCTCCCTCACTCTGTCACTCAGTGACCCCTCTCCCCCAGCACCCTTTCTTACTGACTGTATCTGTACTGATGCTAATCCAGCTCCCTCACACTGTCACTCAGTAACCCCTCTCCCCCAGCACCCTGTGTTACTGACTGTATCTGTACTGATGTTAATCCAGTTCCCTCACACTGTCACTCAGTAACCCCTCTCCCCCAGCACCCTGTGTACTGACTGTATCTGTACTGATGTTAATCCAGCTCCCCCACACTCTCATTCAGTAACCTCTCTCCCCCAGCACAATGTGTTACTGACTGTATCTGTACTGATGTAAATGCAGCTCCCTCACACTCTCATTCAGTAACCTCTCTCCCCCAGCACACTGTATTACTGACTGTATCTGTACTGATGTAAATCCAGCTCCCTCACACTGTCACTCAGTAACCCCTCTCCCCCAGCACCCTGTGTTACTGACTGTATCTGTACTGATGTTAATCCAGCTCCCTCACACTGTCACTCAGTAACCCCTCTCCCCCAGCTCCCTGTGTTACTGACTGTATCTCTACTGATGTTAATCCAGCTCCCTCACACTGTCACTCAGTAACCCCTCTCCCCCAGCACCCTGTGTTCCTGACTGTATCTCGACTGATGCTAATCCAGCTCCCTCTCCTGTCACTCAGTAACACCTCTCCCCCAGCACCCTGTGTTACTGACTGTATCTCTACTGATGTTAAACCAGCTCCCTCACACTGTCACTCAGTAACCCCTCTCCCCGCAGCACCCTGTGTAACTGACTGCATCTGTACTGATATTAATCCAGCTCCCTCACACTGTCACTGAGGAACCCCTCTCCCCCCAGCACCCTGTGTTACTGACTGTATTTGTACTGATGTTAATCCAGCACCCTCAGACTGTCACTCAGTAACCCCTCTCCCCCAGCACCCTGTGTTACTGATTGTATCTCTACTGATCTTAATCCAGCTCCCTCACACTGTCACTCAGTAACCCCTCTCCCCCAGCACCCTGTGTTACTGACTGTATCTCTATTGATGTTAAACCAGCTCCCTCACACTGTCACTCAGTAACCTCTCTCCCCCAGCACCCTTTGTTCCTGACTGTATCTGTACTGATGTTAATCCAGCTCCCCGACACTGTCACTCAGTAACCCCTCTCCCCCAGCACACTGTGTTACTGACTGTATCTGTACTGATGTAAATCCAGCTCCCTCACACTGTCACTCAGTAACCCCTCTCCCCCAGCACCCTGTGTTACTGACTGTATCTGTACTGATGTTAATCCAGCTCCCTCACACTGTCACTCAGTAACCCCTGTCCCCCAGCACCCTGTGTTACTGACTGTATCTGTACAGGTGTTAATCCAGCTCCCTCACACTGTCACTCTGTAACCCCTCTCACCCCAGCACCCTGTGTTACTGACTGTATCTGTACTGATGTTAATCCAGCTCCCTCACACTGTCACTCAGTAACCCCTCTCCCCCAGCACCCTGTGTTACTGACTGTATCTGTACTGATGATAATCCAGCTCCCTCAGACTGTCACTCAGTAACCCCTCTCCCCCAGCACCCTGTGTTACTGACTGTATCTCTACTGATGTTAATCCAGCTCCCTCACACTGTCACTCAGTAACCCCTCTCCCCCAGCACCCTTTCTTACTGACTGTATCTGTACTGATGTTAATCCAGCTCCCTCAGACTGTCACTCAGTAACCCCTCTCCCCCAGCACCCTGTGTTACTGACTGTATCTCTACTGATGTTAATCCAGCTCCCTCACACTGTCACTCAGTAACCACTCTCCCCCAGCACCCTGTGTTACTGACTGTATCTCCACTGATGTTAATCCAGTTCCCTCACACTGTCACTCAGTAACCCCTGTCCCCCAGCACCCTGTGTTACTGACTGTATCTGTACTGATGTTAATCCAGCTCCCTCACACTGTCACTCAGTAACCCCTCTCCCCCAGCACACTGTGTTACTGACTGTATCTGTACTGATGTTAATCCAGCTCCCTCACACTGTCACTCAGTAACCCCTCTCCCCCAGCACCCTGTGTTACTGACTGTATCTGTACTGATGTTAATCCAGCTCCCTCACACTGTCACTCAGTAACCCCTCTCCCCCAGCACCCTGTGTTACTGACTGTATCTGTAATGATGTTAATCCAGCTCCCTCACACTCTCATTCAGTAACCTCTCTCCCCCAGCACACTGTGTTACTGACTGTATCTGTACTGATATAAATCCAGCTCCCTCACACTCTCATTCAGTCACCTCTCTCCCCCAGCACACTGTGTTACTGACTGTATCTGTACTGATGAAAATCCAGCTCCCTCACACTGTCACTCAGTAACCCCTCTCCCCAGCACCCTGTGTTACTGACTGTATCTGTACTGATGTTAATCCAGCTCCCTCACACTGTAACTCAGTAACCCTTCTCCCCCAGCTCACTGTGTTACTGACTGTATCTGTACTGATGTTAATCCAGCTCCCTCACACTGTCACTCAGTAACCCCTCTCCCCCAGCTCCCTGTGTTACTGACTGTATCTCTACTGATGTTAATCCAGCTCTCTCACACTGTCACTCAGTAACCCCTCTCCCCCAGCACCCTGTGTTACTGACTGTATCTGTACTGATGTTAATCCAGCTCCCTCACACTGTCACTCAGTAACCCCTCTCCCCCAGCACCCTGTGTTACTGACTGTATCTGTACTGATGTTAATCCAGCTCCCTCACACTCTCATTCAGTAACCTCTCTCCCCCAGCACACTGTGTTACTGACTGTATCTGTACTGATGTAAATGCAGCTCCCTCACACTCTCATTCAGTAACCTCTCTCCCCCAGCACACTGTGTTACTGACTGTATCTGTACTGATGTAAATCCAGCTCCCTCACACTGTCACTCAGTAACCCCTCTCCCCCAGCACCCTGTGTTACTGACTGTATCTCTACTGATGTTAATCCAGCTCCCTCACTCTGTCACTCAGTAACCCCTCTCCCCCAGCACCCTTTCGTACTGACTGTATCTGTACTGATGCTAATCCAGCTCCCTCACACTGTCACTCAGTAACCCCTCTCCCCCAGCACCCTGTGTTACTGACTGTATCTGTACTGATGTTAATCCAGTTCCCTCACACTGTCACTCAGTAACCCCTCTCCCCCAGCACCCTGTGTACTGACTGTATCTGTACTGATGTTAATCCAGCTCCCCCACACTCTCATTCAGTAACCTCTCTCCCCCAGCACAATGTGTTACTGACTGTATCTGTACTGATGTAAATGCAGCTCCCTCACACTCTCATTCAGTAACCTCTCTCCCCCAGCACCCTGTGTTACTGACTGTATCTGTACTGATGTTAATCCAGCTCCCTCACACTGTCACTCAGTAACCCCTCTCCCCCAGCACCCTTTGTTCCTGACTGTATCTGTACTGATGTTAATCCAGCTCCCCGACACTGTCACTCAGTAACCCCTCTCCCCCAGCACCCTGTGTTACTGACTGTATCTGTACTGATGTAAATCCAGCTCCCTCACACTGTCACTCAGTAACCCCTCTCCCCCAGCACCCTGTGTTACTGACTGTATCTGTACTGATGTTAATCCAGCTCCCTCACACTGTCACTCAGTAACCCCTCTCCCCCAGCACCCTGTGTTACTGACTGTATCTGTACTGATGATAATCCAGCTCCCTCACACTGTCACTCAGTAACCCCTCTCCCCCAGCACCCTGTGTTACTGACTGTATCTGTACTGATGTTAATCCAGCTCCCTCACACTGCCACTCAGTAACCCGTCTCCCCCAGCACCCTTTCTTACTGACTGTATCTGTACTGATGTTAATCCAGCTCCCTCAGACTGTCACTCAGTAACCCCTCTCCCCCAGCACCCTGTGTTACTGACTGTATCTCTACTGATGTTAATCCAGCTCCCTCACACTGTCACTCAGTAACCACTCTCCCCCAGCACCCTGTGTTACTGACTGTATCTCCACTGATGTTAATCCAGTTCCCTCACACTGTCACTCAGTAACCCCTCTCCCCCCAGCACCCTGTGTTACTGACTGTATCTGTACTGATGTTAATCCAGCTCCCTCACACTGTCACTCAGTAACCCCTCTCCCCCAGCACACTGTGTTACTGACTGTATCTGTACTGATGTTAATCCAGCTCCCTCACACTGTCACTCAGTAACCCCTCTCCCCAGCACACTGTGTTACTGACTGTATCTGTACTGATGTTAATCCAGCTCCCTCACACTGTCACTCAGTAACCCCTCTCCCCCCAGCACCCTGTGTTACTGACTGTATCTGTACTGATGTCAGTCCAGCTCCCTCACACTGTCACTCAGTAACCCCTCTCCCCCAGCACCCTGTGTTACTGACTGTATCTGTACTGATGTTAATCCAGCTCCCTCACACTGTCACTCAGTAACCCCTCTCCCCCAGCACCCTGTGTTACTGACTGTATCTGTAATGATGTTAATCCAGCTCCCTCACACTCTCATTCAGTAACCTCTCTCCCCCAGCACACTGTGTTACTGACTGTATCTGTACTGATGTAAATCCAGCTCCCTCACACTCTCATTCAGTCACCTCTCTCCCCCAGCACACTGTGTTACTGACTGTATCTGTCCTGATGTAAATCCAGCTCCCTCACACTGTCACTCAGTAACCCCTCTCCCCAGCACCCTTTGTTACTGACTGTATCTGTACTGATGTTAATCCAGCTCCCTCACACTGTAACTCAGTAACCCTTCTCCCCCAGCTCACTGTGTTACTGACTGTATCTGTACTGATGTTAATCCAGCTCCCTCACACTGTCACTCAGTAACCCCTCTCCCCCAGCTCCCTGTGTTACTGACTGTATCTCTACTGATGTTAATCCAGCTCTCTCACACTGTCACTCAGTAACCCCCCTCCCCCAGCACCCTGTGTTACTGACTGTATCTGTACTGATGTTAATCCAGCTCCCTCACACTGTCACTCAGTAACCCCTCTCCCCCAGCACCCTGTGTTACTGACTGTATCTGTACTGATGTTAATCCAGCTCCCTCACACTCTCATTCAGTAACCTCTCTCCCCCAGCACACTGTGTTACTGACTGTATCTGTACTGATGTAAATGCAGCTCCCTCACACTCTCATTCAGTAACCTCTCTCCCCCAGCACACTGTGTTACTGACTGTATCTGTACTGATGTAAATCCAGCTCCCTCACACTGTCACTCAGTAACCCCTCTCCCCCAGCACCCTGTGTTACTGACAGTATCTGTACTGATGTTAATCCAGCTCCCTCACACTGTCACTCAGTAACCCCTCTCCCCCAGCTCACTGTGTTACTGACTGTATCTCTACTGATGTTAATCCAGCTCCCTCACACTGTCACTCAGTAACCCCTCTCCCCCAGCACCCTGTGTTACTGACTGTATCTCAACTGATGCTAATCCAGCTCCCTCTCCTGTCACTCAGTAACACCTCTCCCCCAGCACCCTGTGTTACTGACTGTATCTCTACTGATGTTAATCCAGCTCCCTCACACTGTCACTCAGTAACCCCTCTCCCCGCAGCACCCTGTGTAACTGACTGCATCTGTACTGATATTAATCCAGCTCCCTCACACAGTCACTCAGTAACCCCTCTCCCCCCAGCACTCTATGTTACTGACTGTATCTGTACTGATGTTAATCCAGCTCCCTCACACTGTCACTCAGGAACCCATCTCCCCCCAGCACCCTGTGTTACTGACTGTATCTGTAGTGATGTTAATCCAGCACCCTCAGACTGTCACTCTGTAACCCCTCTCCCCCAGCACCCTGTGTTACTGACTGTATCTCTACTGATCTTAATCCAGCTCCCTCACACTGTCACTCAGTAACCCCTCTCCCCCAGCACCCTGTGTTACTGACTGTATCTCTATTGATGATAATCCAGCTCCCTCACACTGTCACTCAGTAACCTCTCTCCCCCAGCACCCTGTGTTACTGACTGTATCTGTACTGATGTTAATCCAGCTCCCTCACACTGTCACTCAGTAACCCCTCTCCCCCAGCACCCTGTGTTCCTGACTGTATCTGTACTGATGTTAATCCAGCTCCCCGACACTGTCACTCAGTAACCCCTCTCCCCCAGCACCCTGTGTTACTGACTGTATCTGTACTGATGTAAATCCAGCTCCCTCACACTGTCACTCAGTAACCCCTCTCCCCCAGCACCCTGTGTTACTGACTGTATCTGTACTGATGTTAATCCAGCTCCCTCACACTGTCACTCAGTAACCCCTCTCCCCCAGCACCCTGTGTTACTGACTGTATCTGTACAGGTGTTAATCCAGCTCCCTCACACTGTCACTCTGTAACCCCTCTCACCCCAGCACCCTGTGTTACTGACTGTATCTTTACTGATGTTAATCCAGCTCCCTCACACTGTCACTCAGTAACCCCTCTCCCCCAGCACCCTGTGTGACTGACTGTATCTGTACTGATGATAATCCAGCTCCCTCACACTGTCACTCAGTAACCCCTCTCCCCCAGCACCCTGTGTTACTGACTGTATCTCTACTGATGTTAATCCAGCTCCCTCACACTGTCACTCAGTAACCCCTCTCCCCCAGCACCCTTTCTTACTGACTTTATCTGTACTGATGTTAATATAGCTCCCTCACACTGTCACTCAGTAACCCCTCTCCCCCAGCACCCTGTGTTACTGACTGTATCTCTACTGATGTTAATCCAGCTCCCTCACACTGTCACTCAGTAACCCCTCTCCCCCAGCACACTGTGTTACTGACTGTATCTCCACTGATGTTAATCCAGTTCCCTCACACTGTCACTCAGTAACCCCTCTCCCCCAGCACCCTGTGTTACTGACTGTATCTGTACTGATGTTCATCCAGCTCCCTCACACTGTCACTCAGTAACCCCTCTCCCCCAGCACCCTGTGTTACTGACTGTTTCTGTAATGATGTTAATCCAGCTCCCTCACACTCTCATTCAGTAACCTCTCTCCCCCAGCACACTGTGTTACTGACTGTATCTGTACTGATGTAAATCCAGCTCCCTCACACTCTCATTCAGTAACCTCTCTCCCCCAGCACACTGTGTTACTGACTGTATCTGTACTGATGTAAACCCAGCTCCCTCACACTGTCACTCAGTAACCCCTCTCCCCAGCACCCTGTGTTACTGACTGTATCTGTACTGATGTTAATCCAGCTCCCTCACACTGTCACTCAGTAACCCTTCTCCCCCAGCTCACTGTGTTACTGACTGTATCTGTACTGATGTTAATCCAGCTCCCTCAACCTGTCACTCAGTAACCCCTCTCCCCCAGCACCCTGTGTTACAGACTGTATCTGTACTGATGATAATCCAGCTGCCTCACACTGTCACTCAGTAACCCCTCTCCCCCAGCACCCTGTGTTACTGACTGTATCTCGACTGATGTTAATCCAGCTCCCTCACACTGTCACTCAGTAACCCCTCTCCCCCAGCACCCTTTCTTACTGACTGTATCTGTACAGGTGTTAATCCAGCTCCCTCACACTGTCACTCTGTAACCCCTCTCACCCCAGCACCCTGTGTTACTGACTGTATCTCTACTGATGTTAATCCAGCTCCCTCACACTGTCACTCAGTAACCCGTCTCCCCCAGCACCCTGTGTTACAGACTGTATCTGTACTGATGATAATCCAGCTGCCTCACACTGTCACTCAGTAACCCCTCTCCCCCAGCACCCTGTGTTACTGACTGTATCTCGACTGATGTTAATCCAGCTCCCTCACACTGTCACTCAGTAACCCCTCTCCCCCAGCACCCTTTCTTACTGACTGTATCTGTACTGATGTTAAACCAGCTCCCTCACACTGTCACTCAGTAACCCCTCTCCCCCTGCACCCTGTGTTACTGACTGTATCTCTACTGATGTTAATCCAGCTCCCTCACACTGTCACTCAGTAACCCCTCTCCCCCAGCACCCTGTGTTACTGACTGTATCTCCACTGATGTTAATCCAGTTCCCTCACACTGTCACTCAGTAACCCCTCTCCCCCAGCACCCTGTGTTACTGACTGTATCTGTACTGATGTTAATCCAGCTCCCTCACACTGTCACTCAGTAACCCCTCTCCCCCAGCACCCTGTGTTACTGACTGTATCTGTAATGATGTTGATCCAGCTCCCTCACACTCTCATTCAGTAACCTCTCTCCCCCAGCACACTGTGTTACTGACTGTATCTGTAATGATGTTAATCCAGCTCCCTCACACTCTCATTCAGTAACCTCTCTCCCCCAGCACACTGTGTTACTGACTGTATCTGTACTGATGTAAATCCAGCTCCCTCACACTGTCACTCAGTAACCCCACTCCCCAGCACCCTGTGTTACTGACTGTATCTGTACTGATGTTAATCCAGCTCCCTCACACTGTCACTCAGTAACCCTTCTCCCCCAGCTCACTGTGTTACTGACTGTATCTGTACTGATGTTAATCCAGCTCCCTCACACTGTCACTCAGTAACCCCTCTCCCCCAGCTCCCTGTGTTACTGACTGTATCTCTACTGATGTTAATCCAGCTCTCTCACACTCTCACTCTGTAACCCCTCTCCCCCAGCACCCTGTGTTACTTACTGTATCTGTACTGATGTTAATCCAGCTCCCTCACACTGTCACTCAGTAACCCCTCTCCCCCCAGCACCCTGTGTTACTGACTGTATCTGTACTGATGTCAGTCCAGCTCCCTCACACTGTCACTCAGTAACCCCTCTCCCCAGCACCCTGTGTTACTGACTGTATCTGTACTGATGTTAATCCAGCTCCCTCACACTGTCACTCAGTAACCCCTCTCCCCCAGCACCCTGTGTTACTGACTGTATCTGTAATGATGTTAATCCAGCTCCCTCACACTCTCATTCAGTAACCTCTCTCCCCCAGCACACTGTGTTACTGACTGTATCTGTACTGATGTAAATCCAGCTCCCTCACACTCTCATTCAGTCACCTCTCTCCCCCAGCACACTGTGTTACTGACTGTATCTGTACTGATGTAAATCCAGCTCCCTCACACTGTCACTCAGTAACCCCTCTCCCCAGCACCCTGTGTTACTGACTGTATCTGTACTGATGTTAATCCAGCTCCCTCACACTGTAACTCAGTAACCCTTCTCCCCCAGCTCACTGTGTTACTGACTGTATCTGTACTGATGTTAATCCAGCTCCCTCACACTGTCACTCAGTAACCCCTCTCCCCCAGCTCCCTGTGTTACTGACTGTATCTCTACTGATGTTAATCCAGCTCTCTCACACTGTCACTCAGTAACCCCCCTCCCCCAGCACCCTGTGTTACTGACTGTATCTGTACTGATGTTAATCCAGCTCCCTCACACTGTCACTCAGTAACCCCTCTCCCCCAGCACCCTGTGTTACTGACTGTATCTGTACTGATGTTAATCCAGCTCCCTCACACTCTCATTCAGTAACCTCTCTCCCCCAGCACACTGTGTTACTGACTGTATCTGTACTGATGTAAATGCAGCTCCCTCACACTCTCATTCAGTAACCTCTCTCCCCCAGCACACTGTGTTACTGACTGTATCTGTACTGATGTAAATCCAGCTCCCTCACACTGTCACTCAGTAACCCCTCTCCCCCAGCACCCTGTGTTACTGACAGTATCTGTACTGATGTTAATCCAGCTCCCTCACACTGTCACTCAGTAACCCCTCTCCCCCAGCTCACTGTGTTACTGACTGTATCTCTACTGATGTTAATCCAGCTCCCTCACACTGTCACTCAGTAACCCCTCTCCCCCAGCACCCTGTGTTACTGACTGTATCTCAACTGATGCTAATCCAGCTCCCTCTCCTGTCACTCAGTAACACCTCTCCCCCAGCACCCTGTGTTACTGACTGTATCTCTACTGATGTTAATCCAGCTCCCTCACACTGTCACTCAGTAACCCCTCTCCCCGCAGCACCCTGTGTAACTGACTGCATCTGTACTGATATTAATCAAGCTCCCTCACACAGTCACTCAGTAACCCCTCTCCCCCCAGCACTCTATGTTACTGACTGTATCTGTACTGATGTTAATCCAGCTCCCTCACACTGTCACTCAGGAACCCCTCTCCCCCCAGCACCCTGTGTTACTGACTGTATCTGTAGTGATGTTAATCCAGCACCCTCAGACTGTCACTCTGTAACCCCTCTCCCCCAGCACCCTGTGTTACTGACTGTATCTCTACTGATCTTAATCCAGCTCCCTCACACTGTCACTCAGTAACCCCTCTCCCCCAGCACCCTGTGTTACTGACTGTATCTCTATTGATGATAATCCAGCTCCCTCACACTGTCACTCAGTAACCTCTCTCCCCCAGCACCCTGTGTTACTGACTGTATCTGTACTGATGTTAATCCAGCTCCCTCACACTGTCACTCAGTAACCCCTCTCCCCCAGCACCCTGTGTTCCTGACTGTATCTGTACTGATGTTAATCCAGCTCCCCGACACTGTCACTCAGTAACCCCTCTCCCCCAGCACCCTGTGTTACTGACTGTATCTGTACTGATGTAAATCCAGCTCCCTCACACTGTCACTCAGTAACCCCTCTCCCCCAGCACCCTGTGTTACTGACTGTATCTGTACTGATGTTAATCCAGCTCCCTCACACTGTCACTCAGTAACCCCTCTCCCCCAGCACCCTGTGTTACTGACTGTATCTGTACAGGTGTTAATCCAGCTCCCTCACACTGTCACTCTGTAACCCCTCTCACCCCAGCACCCTGTGTTACTGACTGTATCTTTACTGATGTTAATCCAGCTCCCTCACACTGTCACTCAGTAACCCCTCTCCCCCAGCACCCTGTGTGACTGACTGTATCTGTACTGATGATAATCCAGCTCCCTCACACTGTCACTCAGTAACCCCTCTCCCCCAGCACCCTGTGTTACTGACTGTATCTCTACTGATGTTAATCCAGCTCCCTCACACTGTCACTCAGTAACCCCTCTCCCCCAGCACCCTTTCTTACTGACTTTATCTGTACTGATGTTAATATAGCTCCCTCACACTGTCACTCAGTAACCCCTCTCCCCCAGCACCCTGTGTTACTGACTGTATCTCTACTGATGTTAATCCAGCTCCCTCACACTGTCACTCAGTAACCCCTCTCCCCCAGCACACTGTGTTACTGACTGTATCTCCACTGATGTTAATCCAGTTCCCTCACACTGTCACTCAGTAACCCCTCTCCCCCAGCACCCTGTGTTACTGACTGTATCTGTACTGATGTTCATCCAGCTCCCTCACACTGTCACTCAGTAACCCCTCTCCCCCAGCACCCTGTGTTACTGACTGTTTCTGTAATGATGTTAATCCAGCTCCCTCACACTCTCATTCAGTAACCTCTCTCCCCCAGCACACTGTGTTACTGACTGTATCTGTACTGATGTAAATCCAGCTCCCTCACACTCTCATTCAGTAACCTCTCTCCCCCAGCACACTGTGTTACTGACTGTATCTGTACTGATGTAAATCCAGCTCCCTCACACTGTCACTCAGTAACCCCTCTCCCCAGCACCCTGTGTTACTGACTGTATCTGTACTGATGTTAATCCAGCTCCCTCACACTGTCACTCAGTAACCCTTCTCCCCCAGCTCACTGTGTTACTGACTGTATCTGTACTGATGTTAATCCAGCTCCCTCAACCTGTCACTCAGTAACCCCTCTCCCCCAGCTCCCTGTGTTACTGACTGTATCTCTACTGATGTTAATCCAGCTCTCTCACACTGTCACTCAGTAACCCCTCTCCCCCCAGCACCCTATGTTACTGACTGTATCTGTACAGGTGTTAATCCAGCTCCCTCACACTGTCACTCTGTAACCCCTCTCACCCCAGCACCCTGTGTTACTGACTGTATCTCTACTGATGTTAATCCAGCTCCCTCACACTGTCACTCAGTAACCCGTCTCCCCCAGCACCCTGTGTTACAGACTGTATCTGTACTGATGATAATCCAGCTGCCTCACACTGTCACTCAGTAACCCCTCTCCCCCAGCACCCTGTGTTACTGACTGTATCTCGACTGATGTTAATCCAGCTCCCTCACACTGTCACTCAGTAACCCAACTCCCCCAGCACCCTTTCTTACTGACTGTATCTGTACTGATGTTAAACCAGCTCCCTCACACTGTCACTCAGTAACCCCTCTCCCCCTGCACCCTGTGTTACTGACTGTATCTCTACTGATGTTAATCCAGCTCCCTCACACTGTCACTCAGTAACCCCTCTCCCCCAGCACCCTGTGTTACTGACTGTATCTCCACTGATGTTAATCCAGTTCCCTCACACTGTCACTCAGTAACCCCTCTCCCCCAGCACCCTGTGTTACTGACTGTATCTGTACTGATGTTAATCCAGCTCCCTCACACTGTCACTCAGTAACCCCTCTCCCCCAGCACCCTGTGTTACTGACTGTATCTGTAATGATGTTGATCCAGCTCCCTCACACTCTCATTCAGTAACCTCTCTCCCCCAGCACACTGTGTTACTGACTGTATCTGTAATGATGTTAATCCAGCTCCCTCACACTCTCATTCAGTAACCTCTCTCCCCCAGCACACTGTGTTACTGACTGTATCTGTACTGATGTAAATCCAGCTCCCTCACACTGTCACTCAGTAACCCCACTCCCCAGCACCCTGTGTTACTGACTGTATCTGTACTGATGTTAATCCAGCTCCCTCACACTGTCACTCAGTAACCCTTCTCCCCCAGCTCACTGTGTTACTGACTGTATCTGTACTGATGTTAATCCAGCTCCCTCACACTGTCACTCAGTAACCCCTCTCCCCCAGCTCCCTGTGTTACTGACTGTATCTCTACTGATGTTAATCCAGCTCTCTCACACTCTCACTCTGTAACCCCTCTCCCCCAGCACCCTGTGTTACTTACTGTATCTGTACTGATGTTAATCCAGCTCCCTCACACTGTCACTCAGTAACCCCTCTCCCCCAGCACCCTGTGTTACTGACTGTATCTGTACTGATGTTAATCCAGCTCCCTCACACTCTCATTCAGTAACCACTCTCCCCCAGCACACTGTGTTACTGACTGTATCTGTACTGACGTAAATCCAGCTCCCTCACACTGTCACTCAGTAACCCCTCTCCCCCAGCACCCTGTGTTACTGACTGTATCTGTACTGATGTTAATCCAGCTCCCTCACACTGTCACTCAGTAACCCCTCTCCCCCAGCTCCCTGTGTTACTGACTGTATCTCTACTGATGTTAATCCAGCTCCCTCACACTGTCACTCAGGAACCCCTCTCCCCCAGCACCCTGTGTTACTGACTGTATCTCTACTGATGCTAATCCAGCTCCCTCTCCTGTCACTCAGTAACACCTCGCCCCCAGCACCCTGTGTTACTGACTGTATCTCCACCGATGTTAATCCAGTTCCCTCACACTGTCACTCAGTAACCCCTCTCCCCCAGCACCCTCTTTACTGACTGTATCTGTACTGATGTTCATCCAGCTCCCTCACACTGTCACTCAGTAACCCCTCTCCCCCAGCACCCTGTGTTACTGACTGTATCTGTACTGATGTTAATCCAGCTACCTGAGACTGACACTCAGTAACCCCTGTCCCTCCAGCACCCTGTGTCACTGACTGTATCTGTACTGATGTTAATCCAGCTCCCTCACACTGTCACTCAGTAACCCGTCTTCCCCCAGCACCCTGTGTTACTGACTGTGTCTGTACTGATGTTAATCCAGCTCCCTCACACTGTCACTCAGTCGCCCCCCTACTCCAGCCTCTGTGTTACTGACCGTGTCTGTACTGATGTTAATCCAACTCCCTCACACTGTCACTCAGTTACCCCTCTCCCCAGCACCCTGTGTTACTGACTGTATCTGTACTGATGTTAATCCAGCTCCCTCACACTGTCACTCAGTACCCCATCTCCCCCAGCACCCTGTGTTACTGACTGTATCTCTACTGATGTGAATCCATCTCCCTCACACTGTCACTCAGTCACCCTTCTCCCCCAGCACCCTGTGTTCCTGACTGTTTCTGTACTGATGTTAATCCAGCTCCCTCACACTGTCACTCAGTAACCCCTCTCCCCCAGCACCCTGTGTTACTGACTGTATCTCTCCTGATGTTAATACTGCTACCTCACACTGTCACTCAGTAACCCCTCTCCCCCAGCCCCTGTGTTACTGACTGTATCTGTTCAGATGTTAATCCTGCTCCCTCACACTGTCACTCAGTAACCCCTCTCCCCCAGCACCCTGTGTTACTGACTGTATCTCTACTGATGTTAATACTGCTCCCTCATACTGCCACTCAGTAACCCCTCTCCCCCAGCACCCTGTGTTCCTGACTGAATCTCTGGGTGTGCAAGTCCACAGATCCTTCAAGGTGACGTCCACAGTGGGAGCAGCTGGTGAAGAAGGCATATGGCATGCTTCCCTTTATAGGACGGGACATCGAGTATAAATGTTGGGGTCTGGTGTTGCAGATGTATTGAACGTTGGTTCGGCCGCATTTGGAATACTGCGTCCAGTTCTGGTCGCCACACTACCAGAAGGACGTGGAGGCTTTGGAGAGAGTACAGAGGTGGTTTACCAGGATGATGCCTGGTCTGGAGGGTTTTAGTTATGAGGAGAGATTGGGTAAACTGGTGTTGTTCTCCCTGGAAAGGCCAAGGATGAGGGGAGACTTAATGGAGGTGTATAAAATTATGAAAGGCACAGATAGGGTGAACGGTGGGAAGTTTTTCCCCAGGTCGGCGGTGATGTTCACGAGGGGTCATAGGTTCAAGGTGAAGGGGGGGAGGTTTCACACAGATATCAGAAGGACATATTTTACACAGAGGGTGGTGGGTGCCTTGAATGCGCTGCCAGGCAAGGTGGTGGAGGCGGACACACTGGGAACGTTTAAGACTTTTTTGATAGCCACATGAACGGAGTGGGAATGGAGGGATACAAAAGAATGGTCTAGTTTTGACCAGGGAGCAGCACGGGCTTGGAGGGCCGAAGGGCCTGTTTTTGTGCTGTTTTGTTCTTTGTTCTTTGTTCAACTGATGTTAATCCAGCTCCCTCACGCTGTCACTAAGTAACCCCTCTCCCCCAGCACCCTGTGTTCATGACTGTATCTGTACTGATGTTAATCCAGCTCCCTCACACTGTCACTCAGTAACCCCTCTCCCCCAGCACCCTGTGTTACTGACTGTATCTGTGCTGATGTTAATCCAGCTCCCTCACACTGTCACTCAGTGACCCCTCTTCCCCCAGCAGCCTGTGTTACAGACTGTGTCTGTGCTGTTGTTCATCCAGCTCCCTCACACTCTCACTCAGTAACCCCTCTCGCCCAGCACCCTGTGTTACTGACGGTATCTCTCCTGATAATCCAGCTCCCACGCACTGTCACTCAGTAACCCTTGTCCCGCTCAGCGCCCTCTGTTCCTGACTGTATCTCCACAGTTGTTAATCCAGCTCCCTCACACTGTCACTCAGTAACCCCTCTCCCCCAGCACCCTGTGTTACTGACTGTATCTCTACTGATAATCCAGCTCTCTCACACTGTCACTCAGTCGCCCCCTACTCCAGCCCCTGTGTTACTAATCGTGTCTGTACTGATGTTAATCCAGCTCCCTCACACTGTCACTCAGTCGCCCCCTACTCCAGCCCCTGTGTTACTGACTGTATCTGTACTGATGTTAATCCAATTCCCTCACACTGTCACTCTGTAACCCCTCTCCCCCCAGCACCCTGTGTTCCTGACTGTATTTCTCCTGATGTTACTCCAGCTCCCTCACACTGTCACTCAGTCGCCCCCTACTCCAGCCCCTGAGTTACTGACTGTATCTGTACTGATGTTAATCCAACTCCCTCACACTGTCACTCTGTAACCCCTCTCCCCCCAGCACCCTGTGTTCCTGACTGTATCTCTCCTGATGTTAATCCAACTCCCTCAAATTATCACTCAGTATCCCCGCTTCCCCCAGCACCCTCTGTTACTGACTGTGTCGCTACGAATGTTAGTCGAGCTCCCACGCACTGTCACTCAGTAAACCCTCTCCCCCAGCACCCTGTGTTACTGACTATATCTCTACTGATGTTAATCCATCTCCCACGCACTGTAACTCAGTAACCCCTCTCCCCCCAGCACCTGTGTTACAGACTGTGTATCTCATGATGTTAATCCAGCTCCCTCACACTGTCACTCAGTAACCCCTCTCCCCCAACACCCTGTGTTACTGAAAGTTGCTCTACTGATGTTAATCCAGTTCCCTCACACTGGCACTCTGTATCCCCTCTCCCCCCAGCACCCTATGTTCCTGACTGTGTCTGTACTGATGTTAATCCAGCTCCCTCACACTGTCACTCAGTAACCCCTCTCCCCCAGCATCCTGTGTTACTGAATGTATCTCTACTGATGGTAGTACAGCTCCCTCACACTGTCAATCAGTAACCACTCTCCCCCAGCACCCTGTGTTACTGACTGTATCTCTACTGATGTTAGTACAGCTCCCTCACACTGTCACTCAGTCACCCCTCTCCCCCCAGCACCCTGTGTTCCTGACTGTATCTCTACTGATGTGAATCCAGCTCCCTCACACTGTCACTCAGTAACCCCTCTCCCCCAGCACCCTGTGTTACTGACTGTATCTCGACTGATGTTAATCCAGCTCCCTCGCCCTGTCTTTGAGTAACCCCTCTCTCCCCCCAGCACCCTGTGTTACTGACTGTCTCTGTCCTGATGTTAATCCAGCTCCCTCACACTGTCACTCAGTAACCCCTCTCCCCCAGCACCCTGTGTCACTGATTGCATCTCGACTGATGTTAATCCAACTCCCTCATACTGTCACTTAGTGACCCCTCTCCCCCTGCACCCTGTGTTACTGACTGTATCTGCACTGATGTTAATCCAGCTCCCTCACACTGTCACTCAGTAACCCTCTCCCCCAGCACCCTGTGTTACTGACTGTATCTCTGGGTGTGCAAGTCCACAGATCCTTCAAGGTGACGTCACAGGGGGAGAAGGTGGTGAAGAAGGCATATGGAATGCTTCCCTTTATAGGACGGGGCATCGAGTATAAGAGTTGGGGTCTGATGTTGCAGATGTATAGAACGTTGGTGCGGCCGCATTTGGAATATTGCGTCCAGTTCTGGTCGCCACACTACCAGAAGGACGTGGAGGCTTTGGAGAGAGTTCAGAGGAGGTTTCCCAGGATGTTGCCTGGTATGGAGGGGCTTAGTTATGAGGAGAGATTGGGTAAACTGGGGTTGTTCTCCCTGGAAAGACAGAGGATGCGGGGAGAATTAATAGAGGTGTATAAAATTATGAAAGGCACAGATAGGGTGAACGGTGGGAAGCTTTTCCCCAGATTGGAGGTGTTGTTCACGAGGGGTCATAGGTTCAAGGTGAAGGGGGGGAGGTTTAACACAGATATCAGAAGGACATATTTTACACAGAGGGTGCTGGGGACCTGGAATGCGCTGCCGGGCAACGTGGTGGAGGCGGACACACTGGGAACGTTTCGGACTTATCGAGATAGCCACATGAACGGAGTGGGAATGGAGCGATACAAAAGAATGGTCTAGTTTGGACCAGGGAGCGGCAAGGGCTTGGAGGGCCGAAGGGCCTGTTCCTGTGCTTTTTTGTTCTTTGTTCAACTGATGTTAATCCAGCTCTCTCACACTGTCACTCAGTCGCCCCCCTACTCTAGCCCCGTGTTACTGACTGTGTCTGTACTGATGTTATTCCAGCTCCCTCACACTGTCACTCAGGAACCCCTCTCCCCCCAGCACCCTGTGTTACTGACTGTATCTGGACTGATGTTAATCCAGCTCCCTCACACTGTCGCTCAGGAACCCTACTCCCCCCAGCACCCCGTGTTACTGACTGTATCTGTACTGATGTTAATCCAGCTCCCTCACACTGTCACTCAGTTACCCCTCTCACCCAGCACCCTCTGTTCCTGACTGTATCTTTACTGATGTTAATCCAACTGCCTCAAATTATCACTCAGTATCCCCGCTCCCCCCAGCACCCTGTGTTACTGACTGTGTCGCTACAAATGTTAGTCCAGCTCCCTCACACTGTCACTCAGTAACCCCTCTCCCCCAGCACCCTGTGTTACTGACTGTATCTGTACTGATGTTAATCCACCTCCCTCACACTGTCACTCAGTAACCCCTCTCCCCCAGCACCCTGTGTTACTGACTGTGTCTCTAATGATGTTGATCCAGCTCCCTCACACTGTCACTCAGTAACCCCTCTCCCCCAGCACCCTGTGTTACTGACTGTGTCTCTAATGATGTTAATCCAGCTCCCTCACACTGTCACTCAGTAACCCATCTCCCCCCAGCACCCTGTGTGACTGACTGTGTCGCTACGAATGTCAGTCCAGCTCCCACGCACTGTCAGTCAGTAACCCTTATCCCGCTCAGCGCCCTCTGTTACTGACTGTATCTCCACAGTTGTTAATCCAGCTCCCTCACACTGTCACTCAGTAACACCTCTCCCCCAGCACCCTGTGTTACTGACTGTATCTCTACTGATAATCCTGCTCCCTCACACTTTCACTCAGTAACCACTCTCCCCCAGCACCCTGTGTTACTGACTGTATCTCTACTGATGTTAATCCAGCTCCCTGAGACTGTCACTCAGTAACCCCTCTCCCCCAGCATCCTGTGTTACTGACTGTATCTCTACTGATGTGAATCCAGCTCCCTCACACTGTCACTCAGTAACCCCTCTCCCCCAGCACCCTGTGTTACTGACTGTATCTGAACTGATGTTAATCCAGCTCCCTCACACTGTCACTCAGTACCCCATCTCCCCCAGCACCCTGTGTTACTGACTGTATCTCTACTGATGTGAATCCAGCTCCCTCACACTGTCACTCAGTCACCCTTCTCCCCCAGCACCCTGTGTTCCTGACTGTTTCTATACTGATGTTAATCCAGCTCCCTCACACTGTCACTCAGTAACCCCTCTCCCCCAGCATCCTGTGTTACTGACTGTATCTCTACTGATGTTAATCCAGCTCCCTCACACTGTCACTCAATAACCCCTCTCCCCCAGCACCCTGTGTTACTGACTGTATCTCTACTGATGTGAATCCAGCTCCCTCACACTGTTACTCAGTGACCCCTCTCCCCAGCACCCTGTGTTACTGACTGTATCTGTACTGATGTTAATCCAGCTACCTGAGACTGACACTCAGTAACCCCTGTCCCTCCAGCACCCTGTGTTACTGACTGTATCTGTACTGATGTTAATCCAGCTCCCTCACACTGTCACTCAGTAACCCCTCTTCCCCCAGCACCCTGTGTTACTGACTGTGTCTGTACTGATGTTAATCCAGCTCCCTCACACTGTCACTCAGTCGTCCCCTACTCCAGCCTCTGTGTTACTGACCGTGTCTGTACTGATGTTAATCCAACTCCCTCACACTGTCACTCAGTTACCCCTCTCCCCAGCACCCTGTGTTACTGACTGTATCTGTACTGATGTTAATCCAGCTCCCTCACACTGTCACTCAGTACCCCATCTCCCCCAGCACCCTGTGTTACTGACTGTATCTCTACTGATGTGAATCCAGCTCCCTCACACTGTCACTCAGTCACCCTTCTCCCCCAGCACCCTGTGTTCCTGACTGTTTCTGTACTGATGTTAATCCAGCTCCCTCACACTGTCACTCAGTAACCCCTCTCCCCCAGCACCCTGTGTTACTGACTGTATCGCTACTGATGTTAATCCAGCTCCCTCACACTGTCACCAAGTGACCCCTCTCCTCCAGCCCCTGTGTTACTGACTGTATCTGTTCAGATGTTAATCCAGCTCCCTCACACTGTCACTCAGTAACCCCTCTCCCCCAGCACCCTGTGTTACTGACTGTATCTCTACTGATGTTAATACTGCTCCCTCACACTGTCACTCAGTAACCCCTCTCCCCCAGCCCCTGTGTTACTGACTGTATCTGTTCAGATGTTAATCCTGCTCCCTCACACTGTCACTCAGTAACCCCTCTCCCCCAGCACCCTGTGTTACTGACTGTATCTCTACTGATGTTAATACTGCTCCCTCACACTGCCACTCAGTAACCCCTCTCCCCCAGCACCCTGTGTTCCTGACTGAATCTCTGGGTGTGCAAGTCCACAGATCCTTCAAGGTGACGTCCACAGTGGGAGCAGCTGGTGAAGAAGGCATATGGCATGCTTCCCTTTATAGGACGGGGCATCGAGTATAAAAGTTGGGGTCTGATGTTGCAGATGTATTGAACGTTGGTTCGACCGCATTTGGAATACTGCGTCCAGTTCTGGTCGCCAGACTACCAGAAGGACGTGGAGGCTTTGCAGAGAGTACAGAGGAGGTTTACCAGGATGATGCCTGGTCTGGAGGGTTTTAGTTATGAGGAGAGATTGGGTAAACTGGGGTTGTTCTCCCTGGAAAGGCCAAGGATGAGGGGAGACTTAATAGAGGTGTATAAAATTATGAAAGGCACAGATAGGGTGAACGGTGGGAAGCTTTTCCCCAGGTCGGCGGTGATGTTCACGAGGGGTCATAGGTTCAAGGTGAAGGGTGGGAGGTTTCACACAGATATCAGAAGGACATATTTTACACAGAGGGTGGTGGGGGCCTTGAATGCGCTGCCAGGCAAGGTGGTGGAGGCGGACACACTGGGAACGTTTAAGACTTTTCTAGATAGCCACATGAACGGAGTGGGAATGGAGGGATACAAAAGAATGGTCTAGTTTTGACCAGGGAGCAGCACGGGCTTGGAGGGCCGAAGGGCCTGTTTTTGTGCTGTTTTGTTCTTTGTTCTTTGTTCAACTGATGTTAATCCAGCTCCCTCACACTGTCACTAAGTAACCCCTCTCCCCCAGCACCCTGTGTTCATGACTGTATCTGTACTGATGTTAATCCAGCTCCCTCACACTGTCACTCAGTAACCCCTCTCCCCCAGCACCCTGTGTTACTGACTGTATCTGTGCTGATGTTAATCCAGCTCCCTCACACTGTCACTCAGTGACCCCTCTTCCCCCAGCAGCCTGTGTTACAGACTGTGTCTGTACTGTTGTTCATCCAGCTCCCTCACACTCTCACTCAGTAACCCCTCTCTCCCAGCACCCTGTGTTACTGACGGTATCTCTCCTGATAATCCAGCTCCCACGCACTGTCACTCAGTAACCCTTGTCCCGCTCAGCGCCCTCTGTTCCTGACTGTATCTCCACAGTTGTTAATCCAGCTCCCTCACACTGTCACTCAGTAACCCCTCTCCCCCAGCACCCTGTGTTACTGACTGTATCTCTACTGATAATCCAGCTCTCTCACACTGTCACTCAGTCGCCCCCTACTCCAGCCCCTGTGTTACTAACCGTGTCTGTACTGATGTTAATCCAGCTCCCTCACACTGTCACTCAGTCGCCCCCTACTCCATCCCCTGTGTTACTGACTGTATCTGTACTGATGTTAATCCAATTCCCTCACACTGTCACTCTGTAACCCCTCTCCCCCCAGCACCCTGTGTTCCTGACTGTATCTCTCCTGATGTTACTCCAGCTCCCTCACACTGTCACTCAGTCGCCCCCTACTCCAGCCCCTGAGTTACTGACTGTATCTGTACTGATGTTAATCCAACTCCCTCACACTGTCACTCTGTAACCCCTCTCCCCCCAGCACCCTGTGTTCCTGACTGTATCTCTCCTGATGTTAATCCAACTCCCTCAAATTATCACTCAGTATCCCCGCTTCCCCCAGCACCCTCTGTTACTGACTGTGTCGCTACGAATGTTAGTCGAGCTCCCACGCACTGTCACTCAGTAAACCCTCTCCCCCAGCACCCTGTGTTACTGACTATATCTCTACTGATGTTTATCCATCTCCCACGCACTGTAACTCAGTAACCCCTCTCCCCCCAGCACCTGTGTTACAGACTGTGTAGCTCATGATGTTAATCCAGCTCCCTCACACTGTCACTCAGTAACCCCTCTCATCCAACACCCTGTGTTACTGAAAGTTGCTCTACTTATGTTAATCCAGTTCTCTCACACTGGCACTCTGTATCCCCTCTCCCCCCAGCACCCTGTGTTCCTGACTGTGTCTGTACTGATGTTAATCCAGCTCCCTCACACTGTCACTCAGTAACCCCTCTCCCCCAGCATCCTGTGTTACTGAATGTATCTCTACTGATGGTAGTACAGCTCCCTCACACTGTCACTCAGTAAGCACTCTCCCCCAGCACCCTGTGTTACTGACTGTATCTCTACTGATGTTAGTACAGCTCCCTCACACTGTCACTCAGTCACCCCTCTCCCCCCAGCACCCTGTGTTCCTGACTGTATCTCTACTGATGTGAATCCAGCTCCCTCACACTGTCACTCAGTAACCCCTCTCCCCCAGCACCCTGTGTTACTGACTGTATCTCGACTGATGTTAATCCAGCTCCCTCGCCCTGTCTTTGAGTAACCCCTCTCTCCCCCCAGCACCCTGTGTTACTGACTGTCTCTGTCCTGATGTTAATCCAGCTCCCTCACACTGTCACTCAGTAACCCCTCTCCCCCAGCACCCTGTGTCACTGATTGCATCTCGACTGATGTTAATCCAACTCCCTCACACTGTCACTTAGTGACCCCTCTCCCCCTGCACCCTGTGTTACTGACTGTATCTGCACTGATGTTAATCCAGCTCCCTCACACTGTCACTCAGTAACCCTCTCCCCCAGCACCCTGTGTTACTGACTGTATCTCTGGGTGTGCAAGTCCACAGATCCTTCAAGGTGACGTCACAGGGGGAGAAGGTGGTGAAGAAGGCATATGGAATGCTTCCCTTTATCGGACGGGGCATCGAGTATAAGAGTTGGGGTCTGATGTTGCAGATGTATAGAACGTTGGTGCGGCCGCATTTGGAATATTGCGTCCAGTTCTGGTCGCCACACTACCAGAAGGACGTGGAGGCTTTGGAGAGAGTTCAGAGGAGGTTTACCAGGATGTTGCCTGGTATGGAGGGGCTTAGTTATGAGGAGAGATTGGGTAAACTGGGGTTGTTCTCCCTGGAAAGACAGAGGATGAGGGGAGAATTAATAGAGGTGTATAAAAGTATGAAAGGCACAGATAGGGTGAACGGTGGGAAGCTTTTCCCCAGATTGGAGGTGTTGTTCACGAGGGGTCATAGGTTCAAGGTGAAGGGGGGGAGGTTTAACACAGATATCAGAAGGACATATTTTACACAGAGGGTGCTGGGGACCTGGAATGCGCTGCCGGGCAACGTGGTGGAGGCGGACACACTGGGAACGTTTCGGACTTATCGAGATAGCCACATGAACGGAGTGGGAATGGAGGGATACAAAAGAATGGTCTAGTTTGGACCAGGGAGCGGCACGGGCTTGGAGGGCCGAAGGGCCTGTTCCTGTGCTTTTTTGTTCTTTGTTCAACTGATGTTAATCCAGCTCTCTCACACTGTCACTCAGTCGCCCCCCTACTCTAGCCCCGTGTTACTGACTGTGTCTGTACTGATGTTATTCCAGCTCCCTCACACTGTCACTCAGGAACCCCTCTCCCCCCAGCACCCTGTGTTACTGACTGTATCTGGACTGATGTTAATCCAGCTCCCTCAAACTGTCGCTCAGGAACCCTACTCCCCCCAGCACCCCGTGTTACTGACTGTATCTGTACTGATGTTAATCCAGCTCCCTCACACTGTCACTCAGTTACCCCTCTCACCCAGCACCCTCTGTTCCTGACTGTATCTTTACTGATGTTAATCCAACTGCCTCAAATTATCACTCAGTATCCCCGCTCCCCCCAGCACCCTGTGTTACTGTCTGTGTCGCTACAAATGTTAGTCCAGCTCCCTCACACTGTCACTGAGTAACCCCTCTCCCCCAGCACCCTGTGTTACTGACTGTGTCTGTACTGATGTTAATCCAGCTCCCTCACACTGTCACTGAGTAACCCCTCTCCCCCAGCACCCTGTGTTACTGACTGTATCTGTACTGATGTTAATCCAGCTCCCTCACACTGTCACTCAGGAAACCCTCTTCCCCAGCACCCTGTGTTACTGACTGTATCTCTACTGATGTTAATCCACCTCCCTCACACTGTCACTCAGTAACGCCTCTCCCCCAGCACCCTGTGTTACTGACTGTATCTGTACTGATGTTAATCCAGCTCCCTCACACTGTAACTCAGTAACCCCTCTCCCCCAGCACCCTGTGTTACTGACTGTGTCTCTAATGATGTTGATCCAGCTCCCTCACACTGTCACTCAGTAACCCCTCTCCCCCAGCACCCTGTGTTACTGACTGTGTCGCTACGAATGTCAGTCCAGCTCCCACGCACTGTCAGTCAGTAACCCCTCTCCCCCAGCACCCTGTGTTACTGACTGTATCTCTACTGATGTGAATCCAGCTCCCTCACACTGTCACTCAGTCACCCTTCTCCCCCAGCACCCTGTGTTACTGACTGTATCTGTACTGATGTTAATCCAGCTCCCTCACACTGTCACTCAGTAACCCCTCTCCCCCAGCACCCTGTGTTACAGACTGTATCTCTACTGATGTGAATCCAGCTCCCTCACACTGTCACTCAGTCACCCTTCTCCCCCAGCACCCTGTGTTCCTGACTGTTTCTGTACTGATGTTAATCCAGCTCCCTCACACTGTCACTCAGTAACCCCTCTCCCCCAGCATCCTGTGTTACTGACTGTATCTCTACTGATGTTAATCCAGCTCCCTCACACTGTCACTCAATAACCCCTCTCCCCCAGCACCCTGTGTTACTGACTGTATCTCTACTGATGTGAATCCAGCTCCCTCACACTGTTACTCAGTGACCCCTCTCCCCAGCACCCTGTGTTACTGACTGTATCTGTACTGATGTTAATCCAGCTACCTGAGACTGACACTCAGTAACACCTGTCCCTCCAGCATCCTGCGTTACTGACTGTATCTGTACTGATGTTAATCCAGCTCCCTCACACTGTCACTCAGTAACCCCTCTTCCCCCAGCACCCTGTGTTACTGACTGTGTCTGTACTGATGTTAATCCAGCTCCCTCACACTGTCACTCAGTCGCCCCCCTACTCCATGCTCTGTGTTACTGACCGTGTCTGTACTGATGTTAATCCAACTCCCTCACACTGTCACTCAGTTACCCCTCTCCCCAGCACGCTGTGTTACTGACTGTATCTGTACTGATGTTAATCCAGCTCCCTCACCCTGTCACTCAGTACCCCATCTCCCCCAGCACCCTGTGTTACTGACTGTATCTCTACTGATGTGAATCCAGCTCCCTCACACTGTCACTCAGTCACCCTTCTCCCCCAGCACCCTGTGTTCCTGACTGTTTCTGTACTGATGTTAATCCAGCTCCCTCACACTGTCACTCAGTAACCCCTCTCCCCCAGCACACTGTGTTACTGACTGTATCGCTACTGATGTTAATCCAGCTCCCTCACACTGTCACCAAGTGACCCCTCTCCTCCAGCCCCTGTGTTACTGACTGTATCTGTTCAGATGTTAATCCAGCTCCCTCACACTGTCACTCAGTAACCCCTCTCCCCCAGCACCCTGTGTTACTGACTGTATCTCTACTGATGTTAATACTGCTCCCTCACACTGTCACTCAGTAACCCCTCTCCCCCAGCCCCTGTGTTACTGACTGTATCTGTTCAGATGTTAATCCTGCTCCCTCACACTGTCACTCAGTCGCCCCCCTACTCCAGCCTCTGTGTTACTGACCGTGTCTGTACTGATGTTAATCCAACTCCCTCACACTGTCACTCAGTTACCCCTCTCCCCAGCACGCTGTGTTACTGACTGTATCTGTACTGATGTTAATCCAGCTCCCTCACCCTGTCACTCAGTACCCCATCTCCCCCAGCACCCTGTGTTACTGACTGTATCTCTACCGATGTGAATCCAGCTCCCTCACACTGTCACTCAGTCACCCTTCTCCCCCAGCACCCTGTGTTCCTGACTGTTTCTGTACTGATGTTAATCCAGCTCCCTCACACTGTCACTCAGTAACCCCTCTCCCCCAGCACCCTGTGTTACTGACTGTATCGCTACTGATGTTAATCCAGCTCCCTCACACTGTCACCAAGTGACCCCTCTCCTCCAGCCCCTGTGTTACTGACTGTATCTGTTCAGATGTTAATCCAGCTCCCTCACACTGTCACTCAGTAACCCCTCTCCCCCAGCACCCTGTGTTACTGACTGTATCTCTACTGATGTTAATACTGCTCCCTCACACTGTCACTCAGTAACCCCTCTCCCCCAGCCCCTGTGTTACTGACTGTATCTGTTCAGATGTTAATCCTGCTCCCTCACACTGTCACTCAGTAACCCCTCTCCCCCAGCACCCTGTGTTACTGACTGTATCTCTACTGATGTTAATACTGCTCCCTCACACTACCACTCAGTAACCCCTCTCCCCCAGCACCCTGTGTTCCTGACTGAATCTCTGGGTGTGCAAGTCCACAGATCCTTCAAGGTGACGTCCACAGTGGGAGCAGCTGGTGAAGAAGGCATATGGCATGCTTCCCTTTATAGGACGGGCATCGAGTATAAAAGTTGGGGTATGATGTTGCAGATGTATTGAACGTTGGTTCGGCCGCATTTGGAATACTGCGTCCAGCTCTGGTCGCCACACTACCAGAAGGACGTGGAGGCTTTGGAGAGAGTACAGAGGTGGTTTACCAGGATGATGCCTGGTCTGGAGGGTTTTAGTTATGAGGAGAGATTGGGTAAACTGGGGTTGTTCTCCCTGGAAAGGCCAAGGATGAGGGGAGACTTAATAGAGGTGTATAAAATTATGAAAGGCACAGATAGGGTGAACGGTGGGAAGCTTTTCCCCAGGTCGGCGGTGATGTTCACGAGGGGTCATAGGTTCAAGGTGAAGGGGGGGAGGTTTCACACAGATATCAGAAGGACATATTTTACACAGAGGGTGGTGGGGGCCTTGAATGCGCTGCCAGGCAAGGTGGTGGAGGCGGACACACTGGGAACGTTTAAGACTTTTCTAGATAGCCACATGAACGGAGTGGGAATGGAGGGATACAAAAGAATGGTCTAGTTTTGACCAGGGAGCAGCACGGGCTTGGAGGGCCGAAGGGCCTGTTTTTGTGCTGTTTTGTTCTTTGTTCTTTGTTCAACTGATGTTAATCCAGCTCCCTCACACTGTCACTAAGTAACCCCTCTCCCCCAGCACCCTGTGTTCATGACTGTATCTGTACTGATGTTAATCCAGCTCCCTCACACTGTCACTCAGTAACCCCTCTCCCCCAGCACCCTGTGTTACTGACTGTATCTGTGCTGATGTTAATCCAGCTCCCTCACACTGTCACTCAGTGACCCCTCTTCCCCCAGCAGCCTGTGTTACAGACTGTGTCTGTACTGTTGTTCATCCAGCTCCCTCACACTCTCACTCAGTAACCCCTCTCTCCCAGCACCCTGTGTTACTGACGGTATCTCTCCTGATAATCCAGCTCCCACGCACTGTCACTCAGTAACCCTTGTCCCGCTCAGCGCCCTCTGTTCCTGACTGTATCTCCACAGTTGTTAATCCAGCTCCCTCACACTGTCACTCAGTAACCCCTCTCCCCCAGCACCCTGTGTTACTGACTGTATCTCTACTGATAATCCAGCTCTCTCACACTGTCACTCAGTCGCCCCCTACTCCAGCCCCTGTGTTACTAACCGTGTCTGTACTGATGTTAATCCAGCTCCCTCACACTGTCACTCAGTCGCCCCCTACTCCAGCCCCTGTGTTACTGACTGTATCTGTACTGATGTTAATCCAATTCCCTCACTCTGTCAATCTGTAACCCCTCTCCCCCCAGCACCCTGTGTTCCTGACTGTATCTCTCCTGATGTTACTCCAGCTCCCTCACACTGTCACTCAGTCGCCCCCTACTCCAGCCCCTGAGTTACTGACTGTATCTGTACTGATGTTAATCCAACTCCCTCACACTGTCACTCTGTAACCCCTCTCCCCCCAGCACCCTGTGTTCCTGACTGTATCTCTCCTGATGTTAATCCAACTCCCTCAAATTATCACTCAGTATCCCCGCTTCCCCCAGCACCCTCTGTTACTGACTGTGTCGCTACGAATGTTAGTCGAGCTCCCACGCACTGTCACTCAGTAACCGCTCTCCCCCAGCACCCTGTTTTACTGACTGTATCTCTACTGATGTTAATCCAGCTCCCTCACACTGTCACTCAGTAACCGCTCTCCCCCAGCACCCTGTTTTACTGACTGTATCTCTACTGATGTTAATCCAGCTCCCTCACACTGTCACTCAGTAACCCCTCTCCGCCCAGCACCCTGTGTTACTGACTGTGTCTCTCCTGATGTTAATCCAGCTCCCTCACACTGTCACTCAGTAACCCCTCTCCCCCAGCACCCTGTGTTACTGACTGTATCAGTTCAGATGTTAATCCAGCTCCCTCACACTGTCACTCAGTAACCGCTCCCCCCCAGCACCCTGTGTTACTGACTGTATCTGTACTGATGTTAGTCCAGTTCCCTCACACTGTCACTCATTAACCGCTCTCCCCCAGCACCCTGTGTTACTGACTGTATCTGTACAGGTGTTAATCCCGCTCCCTCACACTGTCACCAATGACCCCTCTCCCCCAGCACCCTGTGTTACTGACTGTATCTGTTCAGATGTTAATCCAGCTCCCTGAGACTGTCACTCAGTAACCCCTCTCCCCCAGCACCCTGTGTTACTGACTGTATCTGTACTGATGTTCATCCAGCTCCCTCACACTGTCACTCAGTAACCCCTCTCCCCCATCACCCTGTGTTACTGACTGTATCTATACTGATGTTAATCTAGCTCCCTCACACTGTCACTCAGTAACCCCTCTCCTCCAGCACCCTGTGTTACTGACTGTTTCTCTCCTAATGTTAATGCATTTCAGCAGTCACAGGCATTCAGCCTTGGAACTTCAGGTAAGCGTTCTCCAAGGCGGCCTTCACGACACACAACAGCGCAGAGTCGCTGAGCAGAAAACGATAGCCAAGTTCCGCACACATGAGGACGGCCTCAACCGGGATATTGGGTTCATGTCACACTATTTGTAACGCCCACAGCCTGCCTGGACCTGCAAATGTTCACTGGCTGTCTTGTCTGGAGACAATACACATCTTCTTAGCCTGTCTTAATGCTCTCTCCACTCACGTTCGTTGTATCTTATAGACTTGATTAGCTGTAAGTATTCGCATTCCAACCATTATTCATGTAAATTGAGTCTGTGTCTTTGTAAGCTCTGTTTGTGAACAGAATTCCCACTCACCTGAAGAAGGGGTTTGGGCTCCGAAAGCTTGTGTGGCTTTTGCTACCAAATAAACCTGTTGGACTTTAACCTGGTGTTGTTAAACGTCTTACTGTGTATGGCTTTAGCCAGTGCATTATAACGGTTGGAATGTGAGCATCTACAGGTAAGCAAGTCTGAAAGGTACAGACAATGTGAGTGGAGAGAGGGTTAAGCACAGGTTAAAGAGATGTGTGCTGTCTCCAGACAGGACAGTTAGTGAGATTCTGCAAGTCCAGGCAAGTCGTGGGGGTTACAGATAGAAACATAGAAACATAGAAAACTACAGCACAAAACAGGCCCTTCGGCCCCACAAGTTTTGCCGAACATATCCCTACCTTTTAGGCCTACCTATAACCCTCCATCCTATTAAGTCCCATGTACTCATCCAGGAGTCTCTTCAAAGACCCTATTGAGTTTGCCTCCATCACCACTGACGGCAGCCGATTCCATTCGCCCACCACTCTCTGTGAAAAACTTCCCCCTAACATTTCCCCAGTACCTAACCCCCCAGCAACTTAAACCTGTGTCCTCTCATAGCAGCCATTTCCACCCTGGGAAAAAGCCTCTGAGCCTTTCAACACCTTATATACCTTTATTAGGTCTCCTCTCATCCTACGTCTCTCCAAGGAGAAAAGACCGAGCTCCCTCAGCCTATCCTCATAAGGCATGCCACTCAATCCAGGCAACATCCTTGTAAATCTCCTCTGCACCCTTTCAATCTTTTCGACATCCTTCCTGTAATGAGGCAACCAGAACTGAGCACAGTACTCCAAGTGTGGTCTGACGAGGGTCTTATATAGCTGCATCATTATCCCCGGACTCCTGAACTCAATCCCTCGATTGACAAAGGCCAGCACACCATACGCCTTCTTAACCACCTCCTCCACCTGCGGGGCCGATTTTAGAGTCCTATGGACCCGGACCCCAAGGTCCTTCTGACCCTCCTCAGTACTGGGAGTCTTTCCCTTTATATTGTACTCCTTCTTCCCATTCGACCTGCCAAAATGGACCACGACGCATTTATCTGGTTGAAGTCCATCTGCCACTTGTGCGGGATAGCGATGGGTGATTTGATGTGCAGTCAGTCAGTGGAATGGCGGCTCGGGGGGAGCGATGGATCCGGCGGGTGGGCGGAGAGGATTCATAACCAGGTTTGTGTACAGCGGAAACTCAGAGAATGGAATCCCCGGTTCCCCGTTTGGACCCAGCGGGAGCCCAGTATTGTTCCCCGTTTCTGCCCCGAGTTCACAGCCGCCATGTTTACAGCGGGGCTGTGCCCCTGCGCCGCCGCCGTCTTTGTGAGGGGCAATGTGAGGAGAGCGCATGTGCAGTGCCATCTTTGTGAGGGGCAATGTGAGGAGAGCGACTGCCCAGTGCCATGTTTGTGAGGGGCAATGTGAGGAGAGCGCATGCCCAGTGCCATCTTGGTCTGGGTTTGACCAAAGGGCAGAGGTTAAAGGTGAGAGTCTTTCAGAGGGGATGTGGGGACAATGTTGAGGGGGGCTGAAGAAGGGGCTTGCAGCTCTGAAAGCTTGTGTGGCTTTTGCTACCAAATAAACCTGTTGGACTGTAACCTGATGTTGTGAAACTTCTTACTGTGTTTACCCCAGTCGAACGCCGGCATCTCCACATCATGACAGAATGTTGAGCAGACTGTGTTGCAAATCTGGAACTCGCTGCCTGAGTGGCTGCTGGAGGCAGGGACTCTCTGATTGAAGAAGCTTCTGGACAAACACATCAATACACAAGGTATCGTCGCTGATAGTCCAAGTACATTGATTAGACTCAATTGGTATTGAGGGGGCGAGTTGTGGGGGGAAGTGGGGCAAGGGGGAGGGGTTGAAGGGTGCGAGAGGTTGTGGGGAGGGGATGAGGGGTTGTGGGGGGGGGGGGTTGAAGGGTGTGAGAGGTTGTGGGGAGGGGGTGAAGGGTTGCGGGGGGCAGGGGATGAGGGGTGGTGGGGGAAGGTAAGTTTGCTGATGACACAAAGGTTGGTGGATTTGTGGATAGCGATGAGGACCATCAGAGGATACAGCAGGATATCGATCAGTCCAACACTTGGGCAGAGAGGTGGCAGATGGAGTTTCGTCCGGACAAATGTGAAGTAATGCATTTTGGAAGGTCTGACACAGATAGGGAACTTACAGTAAATGGCAGAAACCTTCAGAGTATTGATAGGCAGAGGGATCTGGGTGTACAGGTACACAGGTCACTGAAAGTGGCAATGCAGGTGGAGAAGGTAGTCAAGAAGGCATACGGCATGCTTGCCTTCATCGGCCGGGGCATTGAGTTTAAAAATTGGCAAGTCGTGTTGGAGCTTTATAGAAGCTTAGTTAGACCGCACTTGGAATATAGTGTTCAATTCTGGTCGCCACACTGCCAGAAGGATGTGGAGGCTTTGGAGAGGGAATAGAAAAGATTTACCAGGATGTGGTCTGGTCTGGAAATCAGCCTCCCACCATTCATTTGTTTATTTCTATGATTCAGGAATCCCAGTGGGTTGTGGCTGAGGCTTTTTTCCAAAGAGTGGGAGCTGAGAACTGAGCTCACACTGGAGACTCTGTGTCTTTTTTCACTGCACCCCCCCGCCCCCTCCGCCCTTGCTTTGCTTTGCTTTCTATCAATTTCTTGTGTTCCCTCGCACTCTTTCCTGTCCCCATCACTCTCTTCACTATCACTCCCTCGCACTCTCAATTTCTCTCTCCACACCTTCATCCTCCCCCTGCTTCACTAATGCCCTTCAGAGACGGAAATCTGCCGTCCTTACCTGGTCTGGTCTACATGCCATTCCAGAGCCACAGCAACATGTCTGACTCTTAACTGTCCTCCCAAATTGCATAGCAAGCCATTTTGTTCAAGGGCACAGTGGGTTAACTCTGCTGCCTCACAGTGGCACGGTGACACAGTGGGTTAACACTGCTGCCTCACGGTGGCACAGTGGGTTAACACTGCTGCCTCACAGTGACACGGGTGACACAGTGGGTTAACACTGCTGCCTCACAGTGACACGGTGACACAGTGGGTTAACACTGCTGCCTCACAGTGACACGGTGGCACAGTGGGTTAACACTGCTGCCTCACAGTGACACAGTGGGTTAACACTGCTGCCTCACGGTGACACAGTGTGTTAACACTGCTGCCTCACAGTGACACGGTGACACAGTGGTTAACACTGCTGCCTCACAGTGACACGGTGGCACAGTGGGTTAACACTGCTGCCTCACAGCGACAAGGTGACACAGTGGGTTAACACTGCTGCCTCACAGTGACACGGTGGCACAGTGGTTAACACTGCTGCCTCACAGTGACACGGTGGCACAGTGGGTTAACACTGCTGCCTCACAGCGACACGGTGACACAGTGGGTTAACACTGCTGCCTCACGGTGACACAGTGGGTTAACACTGCTGCCTCACAGTGACACGGTGACACAGTGGTTAACACTGCTGCCTCACAGTGACACGGTGGCACAGTGGGTTAACACTGCTGCCTCACAGCGACACTGTGACACAGTGGGTTAACACTGCTGCCTCACAGTGACACGGTGGCACAGTGGGTTAACACTGATCCCTCATCATGACATGGTGACACAGTGGGTTAACACTGCTGCCTCACAGTGACACGGTGACAGTGCGTTAACACTGCTGTCTGACAGCGACACGGTGACACAGTGGGTTAACACTGCTGCCTCACAGTGACACGGTGACACAATGGGTTAACACTGCTGCCTCACATTGACACGGTGACACAGTGGGTTAACACTGCTGTCTCACAGTGACACTGTGACACAGTGGGTTAACACTGCTGTCTCACAGCGACACGGTGACACAGTGGGTTAACACTGCTGCCTCACAGTGACACGGTGACACAGTGGGTTAACACTGCTGCCTCACAGTGACACAGTGGGTTAACACTGCTGCCTCACAGTGACACAGTGGCACAGTGGGTTAACACTGCTGCCTCACAGTGACACAGTGGGTTAACACTGCTGCCTCACAGCGACACGGTGACACAGTGGGTTAACACTGCTGCCTCACAGTGACACGGTGGCACAGTGGGTTAACACTGCTGTCTCACAGCGACACGGTGACACAGTGGGTTAACACTGCTGTCTCACAGTGACACGGTGACACAGTGGGTTAACACTGCTGTCTCACAGTGACACGGTGACACAGTGGGTTAACACTGCTCCCTCATCATGACACGGTGACACAGTGGGTTAACACTGCTGTCTCACAGTGACACGGTGACACAGTGGGTTAACACTGCTGCCTCACAGTGACACGGTGGCACAGTGGGTTAACACTGCTGCCTCACAGTGACACAGTGGGTTAACACTGCTGCCTCACGGTGACACAGTGGGTTAACACTGCTGCCTCACAGTGACACGGTGACACAGTGGGTTAACACTGCTGCCTCACAGTGACACGGTAGCACAGTGGGTTAACACTGCTCCCTCATCATGACATGGTGACACAGTGGGTTAACACTGCTGCCTCACAGTGACACGGTGACAGTGCGTTAACACTGCTGTCTGACAGCGACACGGTGACACAGTGGTTAACACTGCTGCCTCACAGTGACACGGTGACACAGTGGGTTAACACTGCTGCCTCACAGTGACACGGTGACACAGTGGGTTAACACTGCTGTCTCACAGTGACACTGTGACACAGTGGGTTAACACTGCTGCTTCACAGCTCCAGGGTCCCGGGTTCGATTCCCGGCTCGGGTCACTGTCTGTGTGGAGTTTGCACATTCTCCTCGTGTCTGCGTGGGTTTCCTCCGGGTGCTCCGGTTTCCTCCCACAGTCCAAAGATGTGCGGGTTAGGTTGATTGGCCAGGTTAATAATTGCCCCTTAGAGTCCTGAGATGCGTAGGTTAGCGGGTAAATATGTGGGGGTAGGGCCTGGGTGGGATTGTGGTCGGTGCAGACTCGATGGGCCGAATGGCCTCCTTCTGCACTGTAGGGTTTCTATGATTTTCTTTCTATGATTTGCTGTCTCACAGTGACACGGTGGCACAGTAGGTTAACACTGCTGCCTCACAGTGACACGGTGACACAGTGGGTTAACACTGCTGCCTCACAGTGACACGGTGACACAGTGGTTAACACTGCTCCCTCATCATGACATGGAGACACAGTGGGTTAACACTGCTGCCTCACAGTGACACGGTGACAGTGCGTTAACACTGCTGTCTGACAGCGACACGGTGACACAGTGGGTTAACACTGCTGCCTCACAGTGACACGGTGACACAGTGGGTTAACACTGCTGCCTCACATTGACACGGTGACACAGTGGGTTAACACTGCTGTCTCACAGTGACACTGTGACACAGTGGGTTAACACTGCTGTCTCACAGCGACACGGTGACACAGTGGGTTAACACTGCTGCCTCACAGTGACACGGTGAGACAGTGGGTTAACACTGCTGCCTCACAGTGACACAGTGGGTTAACACTGCTGCCTCACAGTGACACAGTGGCACAGTGGGTTAACACTGCTGCCTTACAGTGACACAGTGGGTTAACACTGCTGCCTCACAGCGACACGGTGACACAGTGGGTTAACACTGCTGCCTCACAGCGACACGGTGACACAGTGGGTTAACACTGCTGCCTCACAGTGACACGGTGGCACAGTGGGTTAACACTGCTGTCTCACAGCGACACGGTGACACAGTGGGTTAACACTGCTGTCTCACAGTGACACGGTGACACAGTGGGTGAACACTGCTCCCTCATCATGACACGGTGACACAGTGGGTTAACACTGCTGTCTCACAGTGACACGGTGACACAGTGGGTTAACACTGCTGCCTCACAGTGACACGGTGGCACAGTGGGTTAACACTGCTGCCTCACAGTGACACAGTGGGTTAACACTGCTGCCTCACGGTGACACAGTGGGTTAACACTGCTGCCTCACAGTGACACGGTGACACAGTGGTTAACACTGCTGCCTCACAGTGACACGGTGGCACAGTGGGTTAACACTGCTGCCTCACAGCGACACGGTGACACAGTGGGTTAACACTGCTGCCTCACAGTGACACGGTAGCACAGTGGGTTAACACTGCTCCCTCATCATGACATGGTGACACAGTGGGTTAACACTGCTGCCTCACGGTGACACGGTGACAGTGCGTTAACACTGCTGTCTGACAGCGACACGGTGACACAGTGGTTAACACTGCTGCCTCACAGTGACACGGTGACACAGTGGGTTAACACTGCTGCCTCACAGTGACACGGTGACACAGTGGGTTAACACTGCTGTCTCACAGTGACACGGTGACACAGTGGGTTAACACTGCTGCTTCACAGCTCCAGGGTCCCGGGTTCGATTCCCGGCTCGGGTCACTGTCTGTGTGGAGTTTGCACATTCTCCTCGTGTCTGCGTGGGTTTCCTCCGGGTGCTCCGGTTTCCTCCCACAGTCCAAAGATGTGCGGGTTAGGTTGATTGGCCAGGTTAATAATTGCCCCTTAGAGTCCTGAGATGCGTAGGTTAGCGGGTAAATATGTGGGGGTAGGGCCTGGGTGGGATTGTGGTCGGTGCAGACTCGATGGGCCGAATGGCCTCCTTCTGCACTGTAGGGTTTCTATGATTTTCTTTCTATGATTTGCTGTCTCACAGTGACACGGTGGCACAGTAGGTTAACACTGCTGCCTCACAGTGACACGGTGACACAGTGGGTGAACACTGCTGCCTCACAGTGACACGGTGACACAGTGGGTTAACACTGCTGCCTCACAGTGACACGGTGGCACAGTGGGTTAACACTGCTCCCTCATCATGACATGGTGACACAGTGGGTTAACACTGCTGCCTCACAGTGACACGGTGACAGTGCGTTAACACTGCTGTCTGACAGCGACACGGTGACACAGTGGGTTAACACTGCTGCCTCACAGTGACACGGTGACACAGTGGGTTAACACTGCTGCCTCACATTGACACGGTGACACAGTGGGTTAACACTGCTGTCTCACAGTGACACTGTGACACAGTGGGTTAACACTGCTGTCTCACAGCGACACGGTGACACAGTGGGTTAACACTGCTGCCTCACAGTGACACGGTGACACAGTGGGTTAACACTGCTGCCTCACAGTGACACAGTGGGTTAACACTGCTGCCTCACAGCGACACGGTGACACAGTGGGTTAACACTGCTGCCTCACATTGACACGGTGACACAGTGGGTTAACACTGCTGTCTCACAGTGACACTGTGACACAGTGGGTTAACACTGCTGTCTCACAGCGACACGGTGACACAGTGGGTTAACACTGCTGCCTCACAGTGACACGGTGACACAGTGGGTTAACACTGCTGCCTCACAGTGACACAGTGGGTTAACACTGCTGCATCACAGTGACACAGTGGCACTGTGGGTTAACACTGCTGCCTCACAGTGACACAGTGGGTTAACACTGCTGCCTCACAGCGACACGGTGACACAGTGGGTTAACACTGCTGCCTCACAGCGACACGGTGACACAGTGGGTTAACACTGCTGCCTCACAGTGACACGGTGGCACAGTGGGTTAACACTGCTGTCTCACAGTGACACGGTGACACAGTGGGTTAACACTGCTGTCTCACAGTGACACTGTGACACAGTGGGTTAACACTGCTGTCTCACAGCGACACGGTGACACAGTGGGTTAACACTGCTGCCTCACAGTGACACGGTGACACAGTGGGTTAACACTGCTGCCTCACAGTGACACAGTGGGTTAACACTGCTGCATCACAGTGACACAGTGGCACTGTGGGTTAACACTGCTGCCTCACAGTGACACAGTGGGTTAACACTGCTGCCTCACAGCGACACGGTGACACAGTGGGTTAACACTGCTGCCTCACAGCGACACGGTGACACAGTGGGTTAACACTGCTGCCTCACAGTGACACGGTGGCACAGTGGGTTAACACTGCTGTCTCACAGCGACACGGTGACACAGTGGGTTAACACTGCTGTCTCACAGTGACACGGTGACACAGTGGGTGAACACTGCTCCCTCATCATGACACGGTGACACAGTGGGTTAACACTGCTGTCTCACAGTGACACGGTGACACAGTGGGTTAACACTGCTGCCTCACAGTGACACGGTGGCACAGTGGGTTAACACTGCTGCCTCACAGTGACACAGTGGGTTAACACTGCTGCCTCACGATGACACAGTGGGTTAACACTGCTGCCTCACAGTGACACGGTGACACAGTGGTTAACACTGCTGCCTCACAGTGACACGGTGGCACAGTGGGTTAACACTGCTGCCTCACAGCGACACGGTGACACAGTGGGTTAACACTGCTGCCTCACAGTGACACGGTAGCACAGTGGGTTAACACTGCTCCCTCATCATGACATGGTGACACAGTGGGTTAACACTGCTGCCTCACAGTGACACGGTGACAGTGCGTTAACACTGCTGTCTGACAGCGACACGGTGACACAGTGGTTAACACTGCTGCCTCACAGTGACACGGTGACACAGTGGGTTAACACTGCTGCCTCACAGTGACACGGTGACACAGTGGGTTAACACTGCTGTCTCACAGTGACACGGTGACACAGTGGGTTAACACTGCTGCTTCACAGCTCCAGGGTCCCGGGTTCGATTCCCGGCTCGGGTCACTGTCTGTGTGGAGTTTGCACATTCTCCTCGTGTCTGCGTGGGTTTCCTCCGGGTGCTCCGGTTTCCTCCCACAGTCCAAAGATGTGCGGGTTAGGTTGATTGGCCAGGTTAATAATTGCCCCTTAGAGTCCTGAGATGCGTAGGTTAGCGGGTAAATATGTGGGGGTAGGGCCTGGGTGGGATTGTGGTCGGTGCAGACTCGATGGGCCGAATGGCCTCCTTCTGCACTGTAGAGTTTCTATGATTTTCTTTCTATGATTTGCTGTCTCACAGTGACACGGTGGCACAGTAGGTTAACACTGCTGCCTCACAGTGACACGGTGACACAGTGGGTTAACACTGCTGCCTCACAGTGACACGGTGACACAGTGGGTTAACACTGCTGCCTCACAGTGACATGGTGGCACAGTGGGTTAACACTGCTGTCTCACAGTGACATGGTGACACAGTGGGTTAACACTGCTGCCTCACAGTGACACGGTGGCACAGTAGGTTAACACTGCTGCCTCACATCGCCAGTGTATTGCGTTCGATTCTCGGCTTTGGTCACTGTCTGTGTGGAGTTTTCACGTTCTTCCCGTGTCTGCAGGGGTTTCCTCCGGGTGCAGCGTATAATGTGACCTCAGTATTGTAATTTTGGAATTCTGCAATCACCCTGCGTACACAAAGATCACCAAAATAGTGGGATTTTAATATTCAGCTTTCTCACAGCTGATCTTTCTCTCTCTCAGTTTCTGCAGGATTGCTGTAATGTCGAAAATGACAGCAGGCATATAAATTGGAAATATTTTATTTTTGAGTAAATGTTTACAGACATCGACAGGCAGAGAGAATGAGGCAAAGAGAAAGAGAATGTGACAGACAGAGATAGAATAAGACTGAGAGAGAGACTGAGACTGACAGAGAATCAGACTGAGAGAGAGACTGAGACTGACAGAGAATCAGACTGAGAGAGAGACTGAGACTGACAGAGAATCAGACTGAGAGAGAGAGTGAGACTGACAGAGAATCAGACTGAGAGAGAGAGTGAGACTGGCAGAGAATCAGACTGAGAGAGAGACTGAGACTGACAGAGAATCAGACTGAGAGAGAGACTGAGACTGACAGAGAATCAGACTGAGAGAGAGACTGAGACTGACAGAGAATCAGACTGAGAGAGAGACTGAGACTGACAGAGAATCAGACTGAGAGAGAGACTGAGACTGACAGAGAATCAGACTGAGAGAGAGACTGAGACTGACAGAGAATCAGACTGAGAGAGAGACTGAGAATGACAGAGAATCAGACTGAGAGAGAGACTGAGACTGACAGAGAATCAGACTGAGAGAGAGACTGAGACTGACAGAGAATCAGACTGAGAGAGAGATTGAGACTGACAGAGAATCAGACTGAGAGAGAGACTGAGACTGACAGAGAATCAGACTGAGAGAGAGACTGAGACTGACAGAGAATCAGACTGAGAGAGACTGAGACTGACAGAGAATCAGACTGAGAGAGAGACTGAGACTGACAGAGAATCAGACTGAGAGAGACTGAGACTGACAGAGAATCAGACTGAGAGAGAGACTGAGACTGACAGAGAATCAGACTGAGAGAGAGACTGAGACTGACAGAGAATCAGACTGAGAGAGAGACTGAGACTGACAGAGAATCAGACTGAGAGAGAGACTGAGACTGACAGAGAATCAGACTGAGAGAGACTGAGACTGACAGAGAATCAGACTGAGAGAGAGAGTGAGACTGACAGAGAATCAGACTGAGAGAGAGAGTGAGACTGACAGAGAATCAGACTGAGAGAGAGACTGAGACTGACAGAGAATCAGACTGAGAGAGAGACTGAGACTGACAGAGAATCAGACTGAGAGAGAGACTGAGACTGACAGAGAATCAGACTGAGAGAGAGACTGAGACTGACAGAGAATCAGACTGAGAGAGACTGAGACTGACAGAGAATCAGACTGAGAGAGAGAGTGAGACTGACAGAGAATGAGACTGAGAGAGAGAGTGAGACTGGCAGAGAATCAGACTGAGAGAGAGACTGAGACTGACAGAGAATCAGACTGAGAGAGAGACTGAGACTGACAGAGAATCAGACTGAGAGAGAGACTGAGACTGACAGAGAATCAGACTGAGAGAGAGACTGAGACTGACAGAGAATCAGACTGAGAGAGACTGAGACTGACAGAGAATCAGACTGAGAGAGAGAGTGAGACTGACAGAGAATCAGACGGAGAGAGAGAGTGAGACTGACAGAGAATCAGACTGAGAGAGAGACTGAGACTGACAGAGAATCAGACTGAGAGAGAGACTGAGACTGACAGAGAATCAGACTGAGAGAGAGATTGAGACTGACAGAGAATCAGACTGAGAGAGAGACTGAGACTGACAGAGAATCAGACTGAGAGAGAGACTGAGACTGACAGAGAATCAGACTGAGAGAGACTGAGACTGACAGAGAATCAGACTGAGAGAGAGACTGAGACTGACAGAGAATCAGACTGAGAGAGAGACTGAGACTGACAGAGAATCAGACTGAGAGAGAGACTGAGATTGACAGAGAATCAGACTGAGAGAGAGACTGAGACTGACAGAGAATCAGACTGAGAGAGACTGAGACTGACAGAGAATCAGACTGAGAGAGACTGAGACTGACAGAGAATCAGTCTGAGAGAGACTGAGACTGACAGAGAATCAGACTGAGAGAGAGACTGAGACTGACAGAGAATCAGTCTGAGAGAGAGACTGAGACTGACAGAGAATCAGACTGAGAGAGAGACTGAGACTGACAGAGAATCAGACTGAGAGAGAGACTGAGACTGACAGAGAATCAGACTGAGAGAGAGAGACTGAGACTGACAGAGAATCAGACTGAGAGAGAGACTGAGATTGACAGAGAATCAGACTGAGAGAGAGACTGAGACTGACAGAGAATCAGACTGAGAGAGAGATTCAGACTGACAGAGAATCAGACTGAGAGAGAGACTCAGACTGACAGAGAATCAGACTGAGAGAGAGATTCAGACTGACAGAGAATCAGACTGAGAGAGAGACTGAGACTGACAGAGAATCAGACTGAGAGAGAGACTGAGACTGACAGAGAATCAGACTGAGAGAGAGACTGAGACTGACAGAGAATCAGACTGAGAGAGAGACTGAGACTGACAGAGAATCAGACTGAGAGAGAGACTGAGACTGACAGAGAATCAGACTGAGAGAGAGACTGAGATTGACAGAGAATCAGACTGAGAGAGAGACTGATACTGACAGAGAATCAGACTGAGAGAGAGACTGAGACTGACAGAGAATCAGACTGAGAGAGAGACTGAGACTGACAGAGAATCAGACTGAGAGAGAGATTCAGACTGACAGAGAATCAGACTGAGAGAGAGAGACTGAGACTGACAGAGAATCAGACTGAGAGAGAGACTGAGACTGACAGAGAATCAGACTGAGAGAGAGACTGAGATTGACAGAGAATCAGACTGAGAGAGAGACTGAGACTGACAGAGAATCAGACTGAGAGAGAGACTGAGACTGACAGAGAATCAGACTGAGAGAGAGATTCAGACTGACAGAGAATCAGACTGAGAGAGAGACTGAGACTGACAGAGAATCAGACTGAGAGAGAGACTGAGACTGACAGAGAATCAGACTGCGAGTGAGATTGAGACTGACAGAGAATCAGACTGAGAGAGAGACTGAGACTGACAGAGAATCAGACTGAGAGAGAGACTGAGACTGACAGAGAATCAGACTGAGAGAGAGACTGAGACTGACAGAGAATCAGACTGAGAGAGAGACTGAGACTGACAGAGAATCAGACTGAGAGAGACTGAGACTGACAGAGAATCAGACTGAGAGAGAGACTGAGATTGACAGAGAATCAGACTGAGAGAGAGACTGAGATTGACAGAGAATCAGACTGAGAGAGAGATTCAGACTGACAGAGAATCAGACTGAGAGAGAGACTGAGACTGACAGAGAATCAGACTGAGAGAGAGACTGAGACTGACAGAGAATCAGACTGAGAGAGAGACTGAGACTGACAGAGAATCAGACTGAGAGAGACTGAGACTGACAGAGAATCAGACTGAGAGAGAGACTGAGACTGACAGAGAATCAGACTGAGAGAGAGACTGAGACTGACAGAGAATCAGACTGAGAGAGAGACTGAGATTGACAGAGAATCAGACTGAGAGAGAGACTGAGACTGACAGAGAATCAGACTGAGAGAGAGACTGAGACTGACAGAGAATCAGACTGAGAGAGAGACTGAGACTGACAGAGAATCAGACTGAGAGAGAGACTGAGACTGACAGAGAATCAGACTGAGAGAGAGACTGAGACTGACAGAGAATCAGACTGAGAGAGAGACTGAGATTGACAGAGAATCAGACTGAGAGAGAGACTGAGACTGACAGAGAATCAGACCGAGAGAGAGACTGAGACTGACAGAGAATCAGACTGAGAGAGCGTGGGAAAAAGAGACTGAGACACGATCCCTAAACACGACCCTCAGAATTAAAATGGAGGGTGTGTCCCTCATTGAAGCCCCCTCCCACTAACAGCCTCAGTTTAACCCACCACATCCAGCTGTTTCCACATCCGCCTCGTTTCTCCTCTCTCTCTCTCTCTCCCCACCTGTTTCTGCTGCATTTGTTGTCATGTTGGAATCTGTGAAGAAACCACATTTCCACCACTGTTTTCACAATCTCTCTCTCTGTCACCTTTCCTTCATTTCCTTCAATCACAAAGTTACATAAAGGGACGCAGAGAGAGAGAGAGAGAGCGAGTAAAACCCTCAATAACATCCCAAAAGAAGAATTAAAGAGGCTGCTACAGTTTTTATTGAATCATTCATCCCATCCAATTTAGCACAGATACTGTTTGGGGATGAAGCAAATGGAGGAGGCTTCCTGAGGGCCCTGTGAGATTCGGGCTTGAATTGAGGCCTAGTCACAGAGGCTGCATTAAACCTTGGGGCAAAGAGCAGGAATCGTTCCACTCCAGTGAAACACAACAATCCTGAAAGCTGGAGTGACAGAGGCAGTGATATTAAACTCCTGTCCCGACCCCCTGCCCCTGGCAATTCTCCAATTCACACCACCCCATCTAAAAACACAATCCGGACACTGGAATTGGGAACAAGCCATTTCCAAGGCCGGGGAATTTTAATTTCATCCCTCCCTCCTCCTTCCCAAGTGTTTTACAGTCACTGAGCCAGTTCCATTTTAAATTTGCGTGTTTACAAGTTGGAGTTCAGGAAAGGCAGCTGGTTATTGATGCACAGCCAGATCCCATGGGCAATAATTTGACGATATCTGGATGGGACAAAGGGGAGAAATGTAATTCTCCCAGCTTCATGCCTGGTGTAATCCTCCCACCCAGACACTGAACGCCACGTATATTCCGAGTCTGAATAGACAACATCTCAGTCACAGAAAGAGATAAACTCCCCTCTTTCAACTGGGAACAAGCTGTGTCCATTCCTTGGAGACTTTTTAAAATCAGCCTCCCAACATTTATTTATTTGTTTATTTAGTTGTTTAATTCTGTAAATCAGGAATCCCACAGGGCTGTGACTGAGACTTTTCTCCAGAGACAGGGAGCTGGGCACTGAGTCCATAACTCCACAGGTCCTTAAAGGTGACGTCACAGGTGGAGAAGGTAGTGAATACGGCATATGGCATGCTTGCCTTTATTGGACGGGGCATAGATTATAAAAGTTGGGGTCTGATGTTGCGGTTCTATAGAACGTTGGCTCGGCCACATTTGGAATACTGCGTCCAGTTCTGTTCGCCACACTACCAGAAGGACGTGGAGGCTTTGGACAGAGTACAGAGGAGGTTTACCAGAATGTTGCCTGGGATGGAGGGTATTAGCTATGAGGAGAGATTGAGTAAACTGGGACTGTTCTCCCTGGAAAGACGGAGGTTGAGGGGCGACCTAATAGAAGTTTTCAAAATTATGAAGGGCATAGATAGGGTGAACAGTTGGAAGCATTTTCCCAGGTCAGAAATGACAAACACAAGGGGTCACAAGTTCAGGTAAGGGGAGCAAGGTTCAAGACAGATATACGGGGGATGTATTTTACACAGAGGGTGGTGGGGGCCTGGAATGTTCTACCAAGCAAGTTGGTTGAGGCAGACACGCTAGGATCATTTAAGACTTATCTAGATAGCCACATGGACAGAGCCACATGATTGCTACCTGTGCCACGTGCCAGTGAGGGTAAGAGTAGGATGCTCGGGCGGGTTACAGAATTACAGAATTAATTCTGTCATTGTACAGAATTACAATGAATTCTGTAATTCATTACAGAATTAAACAACTAAATAAACAAATAAATAAATGTTGGGAGGCTGATTTTAAAAAGTCTCCCCAAGGAATGGACACAGCTTGTTCCCAGTGGCTGAGGAACTGGTGTAGGGGGCAGGGTTTCAGATTTCTAGGTCACTGGGACCTCTTCTGGGGCAGGTGGGACCTGTACAAGAGTGACGGGTCACACCTAAACTACAAGGGAACCAATATACTTGCAGGGTGGTTTGCCAGTGTTATTGGGGAGGGTTTAAACTAGATTTGCAGGGGGATAGGAACCAGAGTGCCAGAGCAGATAGTGGAGCAGGGGTGAAAGTAAATGATGTTAATAGTTCATGAAATATCACAAATAGAAGGGTTGTGTGTGGTGGTAATAATCTTTTGAGATGTGTCTATTTCAATGCCAGGAGTATTGTGGGGAAGGCAGATGAGCTGAAGGCGTGGATTGACACATGGAAATATGACATTATAGCCATTTGTGAAACTTGGCTACAGGAGGGGCAGGACTGGGAGCTCAATGTTCCAGGGTTCCTATGTTTCAGACGTGATAGAGGCAGAGGGATGAAGGGTGGGGGGGGTGGTATTGCTAGTCAGGGAAACTGTTACAGCAGTGCTCAGGCAGGACAGATTCGAGGGTTTGTCTTCCGAGGCCAGATGCGTGGAGCTGAGAAACAGGAAAGGAAAAATAGTGACCACAACTCTGTTAACTTTAGGATAGTAATGGACAAAGATGAGTGCTGTCCTACGGGCAGGGTGCTAAATTGGGGGAAGGCTAACTATAGCCGGATTAGGCAGAAATTGGTGGATGTTCATTGGGGGAGGATGTTCGAGGGTAAGTCCGCGTCTGGCATGTGGGAGTATTTTAAGGAACTATTGATAAGGCTGCAGGATAGGCATGTGCCTGTAAAAAGGAAAGGTAGGATTCGAGAGCCGTGGATAACCAGGGAAATTGAGGATCTGATTAAAATGAAAATGGAGGCGTACGTTAAGTCCAGGCAACTGAAAACAGTTGGAGCTCTGGAGGAATACAGAGAGAGTAGGAAAGAACTCAAACGGGGAGTTAGAAGGGCAAAAAGAGGTCACGAGATGTTCTTGGCAGGCAGGATTACGGAGAATCCTAAGGCATTCCATTCATACGTTAGGAACAACAGAGTTGTCTGGGAGAAAATCGGACCTCTCAGGGACAAAGGAGGGGAATTATGCTTAGAACCCAAGGGAATAGGGGAGATCCTAAATGAATACTTTGCATCTGTATTCACGAAGGAGAGGGGCGTGTTAACCGGGAGTGTCTCGGAGGGAGGTGTTGACCCGTTAGAGAAAATCTCCATTACAAGCGAGGAAGTATTAGGTTTTTTAGGGAACATTAAAACTGACAAAGCCCCAGGGCCTGATGGCATCTATCCTCGACTGCTCAGGGAGAGGAGAGATGAAATTGCTGGGCCTCTGACGGAAATCTTTGTCGCTTCTTTGGACACGGGTGAGGTCCCTGAGGATTGGAGGATAGCGAATGTGGTCCCGTTGTTTAAGAAGGGTAGCAGGGATAACCCAGGAAATTATAGGCCGGTGAGCTTGACGTCCGTGGGAGGGAAGTGGTTGGAGAGGATTCTTAGAGACAGGATGTATGTGCATTTAGAACGGAACAATCTCGTTAGTGACAGACAGCATGGTTTTGTAAGAGGGAGGTCGTGCCTTACAAATTTGGTCGAGTTTTTTGAGGAAGTGACAAAAACCGTTGATGAAGGAAGGGCCGTGGATGTCGTCTATATGGATTTCAGTAAGGCATTTGACAAAGTCCCACATGGCAGGTTGGTTAAGAAGGTTAATGCTCATGGGATACAAGGAGAAGTGGCTAGATGGGTGGAGAACTGGCTTGGCCATAGGAGACAGAGGGTAGTGGTCGAAGGGTCTTTTTCCGGCTGGAGGTCTGTGACCAGTGGTGTTCCGCAGGGCTCTGTACTGGGACCTCTGCTATTTGTGATATATATAAATGATTTGGAAGAAGGTGTAACTGGTGTAATCAGCAAGTTTGCGGATGACACGAAGATGGCTGGACTTGCGGATAGCGAAGAGCATTGTCGGGCAATACAGCAAGATATAGATTAGCTGGAAAATTGGGCGGAGAGGTGGCAGATGGAGTTTAATCCGGATAAATGCGAAGTGATGCATTTTGGAAGAAATAATGTAGGGAGGAGTTATACAATAAATGGCAGAGTCATCAGCAGTTTAGAAACACAGAGGGACCTAGGTGTGCAAGTCCACAAATCCTTGAAGGTGGCAACACAGGTGGAGAAGGTGGTGAAGAAGGCATATGGTATGCTTGCCTTTATAGGACGGGGTATAGAGTATAAAAGCTGGAGTCTGATGATGCAGCTGTATAGAACGCTGGTTAGGTCACATTTGGAGTACTGCGTCCAGTTCTGTTCGCCGCACTACCAGAAGGACGTGGAGGCGTTAGAGAGAGTGCAGAGAATGTTTACCAGGATGTTGCCTGGTATGGAGGGTCTTTGCTATGAGGAGAGATTGGGTAAACTGGGGTTGTTCTCCCTGGAAAGACGGAGAATGAGGGGAGATCTAATAGAGGTATACAAGATTATGAAGGGTATAGATAGGGTGAACAGTGGGAAGCTTTTTCCCAGGTCGGAGGTGACGATCACGAGGGGTCATGGGCTCAAGGTGAGAGGGGCGAAGTATAACTCAGATATCAGAGGGACGTTTTTTACACAGAGGGTGGTGGGGGTCTGGAATGCGCTGCCAAGTAGGGTGGTGGAGGCAAGCACGCTGACATCGTTTAAGACTTACCTGGATAGTCACATGAGCAGCCTGGGAATGGAGGGAAACAAACGATTGGTCTAGTTGGACCAAGGAGCGGCACAGGCTTGGAGGGCCGAAGGGCCTGTTTCCTGTGCTGTACTGTTCTTTGTTGTTTGTTCTTTAAGACCACATTTATGGGGTTGTATTGTAGACCACCCAATAGTCAGCGAGAATTGGAGGAGCAAATCTGCAGAGAGATAGCAGACAACTGCAGGAAACATAAAGTTGTGATCGGAGGGGATTTTAATTTTCCACATCTAGATCGGGACTCCCATACTGTTAAAGGTCTAGACGGGTGAGAGTTTGTAAAATGTGTTCAGGAAAATTTTCTAAATCAATATACAGAGGTACCAAAAAGAGAGGATGCCAACATAGATTTCCGATTAGGAACCGAGTTAGGACAAGTGACGGAAGTGTGTGCAGGGGAATACTTTGGTTTCAGTGATCATAACGCCATTAGTTTCAACTTGTGATCCTAAATGAATACTTTGCGTCGGTATTCACAAAGGAGAGGGATGTGTTGACTGGGCGTGTCTCAGAGGGGATTGTTGACCCGTTAGAGAAAATCCACATTGCAAGGGAGGAAGTGTTAGGTTTTTTTGGGGAATATAAAGACTGACAAATCCCCAGGACCTGAGGGAATCTATCCAAGGCTGCTCAGGGTGACGAGAGATGAAATCGCTGGTACTCTGACGCAAATCTTTGTCTCATCACTGGACACAGGTGAGGTCCCAGAGGATTGGAGGATAGCTAATGTGGTCCCGTTATTTAAGAAGGGTAGGAAAGATAACCTGGGAAATTATAGGCCGGAGAGGATTCTTAGAGATTGGATGTATACGCATTTAGAAAGGAATAAACTCATTAACGATAGTCAGCATTGTGTTGTGAGAGGGAGGTTGTGCCTCACTAACCTGGTGGAGTTTTTGAAGAAGTGACTAGAATGTTTGACGAGGGAAGGGTCGTGGATGTCGTCTATATGGACTTTAGTAAAGTGTTTGAAAAAGTCTCTCATGGCAGGTTGGTGCAAAAGGTTGGCTCTCATGGGTTAAAGGGGGAGGTGGCGAGATGGGTGGAGAACTGGCTGTGTCACAGAAGACAGAGGGTGGTCGTGGAAGGGTCTTTTTCCAGCTGGAGGCCTGTGCCTAGTGGTGTTCCGCAGGGCTCTGTATTGGGACCTCTGCTGTTTGTGATTGATATAAACGATCTGGAAGAAGGTGTAACTGGGGTGATCAGTAAGTTTGCGGACGACATGAAAATGGCTGAACTTGCAGACAGTGAGGAACATTGTCAGAGGCTACAGAAGGATATAGATAGGCTGGAAATATGGGCAAATAAATGGCAGATGGAGTTCAATCCAGATCAATGCGAAGTGATGCATTGTGGTAGAAATAATGTCGGGCGGAGCAATACGATAAATGGTAGAACCATAAAGGGTGTAGATACGCAGAGGGACCTGGGTGTGCAAGTCCACAGATCCTTGAAGGTGACGTCACGGGTGGAGAAGTTAGTGAATAAGGCATATGGCATGCTTGCCTTTATAAGACGGGGCATAGAGTATAAAAGTTCGGATCTGATGTTGCAGTTGGAAAGAACGTTGGTTCGGCTGCATTTGGAATATTGCGTCCAGTTCTGGTCGCCACACTACCAGAAGGACGTGGAGGCTTTGGAGAGAGTACAGAGGAGGTTTACCAGGATGTTGCCTGGACTGGGAACGTTTAAGACTTATCGAGATAGCCACATGAATGGAGTGGGAATGGAGGGATACAAAAGAATGGTCTAGTTTGGACCAGGGAGCGGCGCGGACCTGGAGGGCCGAAGGGCCTGTTCCTGTGCTGTATCATTCTTTGTTCTTTGTTTTGTTCTTGATCATGGATAAAGATAGATCTTGTCCTCGGGTTGAGGTTCTAAACCGGAAAAAGGCCAAATTTGAAGAAATGAGAAAGGATCTAAAACGTGGGGATTGAGACAGGCTCTTCTCTGGCAAGGATGTGATTGGTGAGTTGGCGGCCTTCAAGGGAGAAATTTTGAGAGTGCAGAGTTTGTCTGTTCCTATCAGGATTAAAGGCAAATTGTATAAGAATAAGGAACCTTGGTTCTCGAGGGATATTGGAACTCTGATGAAGAAGAGAGAGATGTGTGACATTTATAGGCAACAGGGAGCAAATAAGATGCTTGAGGAATATAAAAAGTGCAAGAAACTACTTCAGAAAGAAATCAGGAGGGCGAAAAGAAGATATGAGGTTGCTTTGGCAGACAAGGTGAAGGATAATCCTAAGAGCTTCTACAGGTGTATTAAGAGCAAACGGATAGTAAGGGATAAATTTGGTCCTCTTCAACATCAGAGTGGTCGATTATGTACGGAACCAAAAGAAATGGGGGAGATATTAAATGGGTGTTTTGCATCCGTATTTACTAAGGAAACTGGCATGGAGTCTATTGAAATAAGGCAAATAAGTAGGAGGTCATGGAGCCTATACAGATGAAAGGGGAGGAGGTGCTTGCTGTCTCGAGGCAAATCAGAGTTGATAAATCCCCAGGACCGGACAGGGTATTCCCTCGGACCTTGAAGGATTCTAGTGTTGAAATTGCAGGGGCCCTGGAAGACATATTTAAAATGTCGGTATCCACGGGTGAGTTGCTGGATGATTGGAGGATAACTCATGTTGTTCCCTTGTTTAAAAAAGGCTCAAAACGTCATGCGGGAAATTATTGGCCGGTAAGTTTGACGTCAGCAGTGGGTAAATTAATGGAAGGAGTACTAAGAGATAAGATCTACAAATAATTGGATAGACAGGGACTTATTAGGGAGAGTCATCATGGCTTTGTGCGTGGTAGGTCATGTTTGACCAATCTATTCGAGTTTTTCGAGGAGGTTACCAGGAGAGTGGATGAAGGGAAGGCGGTGGATGTTGTCCACATGGAATTCAGTAAGGCCTTTGACAAAGTCCCACATGGGAGGTTACTTAGGAAGTTTCAGTCGGTCGGGAAACATGGAGAGGTCGTAAACTTGCTTAGACATTGGCTCAATGGAAGAAGCCAGAGAGTGGTAGTGGAGGATTGCTTCTCTGAGTGGAGGCCTGTGACTAGTGGTGTGCCACAGGGATCAGTGCTGGGTCCATTGTTGTTTGTCATCTATATCAATGATCTGGATGATAATGTGGTAAATTGGATCAGCCAATTTGCTGACGATACAAAGATTGGAGGTGTCGTGGACAGTGAGGAAGGTTTTCAAAGCTTGCAGAGGGATTTGCTCGCAAAATGGGCTGCAAAATGGCAGGTGGCGTTTAATGCAGACAAATGTGAGGTATTGCACTTTGGAAGGACAAACCAAGGTAGAACATACAAGGTAAATGGTAGGACACTGAGGAGTGCAGTAGAACAGAGGGATCTGGGAATATAGATACATAATACATAAAAGTGGCGTCACAGGTAGTTCAGGCCATAAAGAATGCTTTTGGTACATTGGCCGTTATAAATCAAAGTATTGAGTATAAGAGTTGGAATGTTATGGTGAGGTTGTATAAGACATTGGTGAGGCCGAATTTAGAGTATTGTGAGCAGTTCTGGACACTTAATTACAGGAAGGATATGAATAAGAGTGAAAGAGTGCAGAGAAGGTTTACAAGGATGTTGCCGGGACTTGAGAAACTGAGTTATAGAGAAAGGTTGAATAGGTTAGGACTTTATTCCCTGGAGCAGAGACAAATGAGGGGAGATTTGATGGTGGTGTATGAAATTGTGATGGATATTGATAGAGTGAATGGAAGCAGGCTTTTTCCACTGAGGCGAGGGGAGAAAAAAACGAGAGGATGTGGGTTAAGGGTGAAGGGGGAAAAGTTTGAAGGGAACATCAGGGGGCAGGGGGCTTCTTCACACAGAGAGTGGTGGGGGTGTGCAATGAGCTGTCAGATGAAGTGGTGAATGCGGGCTTACTTTTACCATTTAAGAAAGACTTGGACAGGTACATGGATGAGAGGGGTGTGGAGGGATATGGTCCAGGTGCAGGTCAGTGGAACTAGGCAGAAAAATGGTTCGGCACAGGCAAGAAGGGCCAAAAGGTCTGTTTCTGTGCTGTAATGTTCTCTGGTTCTCAGTTCTAACAGACTGGGAATTGATCGGGGCAAGCTTGGAGGGCCGAAGGGCCTGTTCCTGCGCTTTATTGTTCTTTCTTCTGAGCCCACACTGGACACCCCCCCCCCCTCCAGATCCTGTGTCTCATCCCACCATCTCACTTCAACCCACACCCCTGTTTTGCTGTCAATGTCTGTATTTCCCTTACCACCGCTCTAGATTTCTCATACCATTAACTCAGTAAATCCTGCCCTGATTCGATCAACCAAAATGCATCATCTCGCATTTATCTAAATTAAACTTCATCTGCCATTTGTCAGCCCACTGGCCCAATTGATCAAGATCCCGTTGCAATCGGAGATAACCTTCACTGTCCACTGTGCCACCAATCTTTGTGTCATCTGCAAACTTACTAACCATGCCTCCTAAATTCTCACCCAAATCAATGTAACACGGGACATGGAGAAATCAGACATTGGTATAGTTAATGCTGGTATTTAGCATCATGCTTCAACGCCGCTACCTTTCCCTGACCTGAAATAGATGCTCTATTCAGAAATTATTTAACACTCGGGTATTCCTGGAGGAACAGACGGACGGTGCACAGTGAAACTTTATGCTGTTGATGGCAGCCTAGAATCAGAAAGATTGAAGGAACTCACAAGGTCAATTCTATTTTTGATGTGAGTGGGGTGAGAGAGAGAGAGTTGAGGTGAAGGGGAATTTTGAGGTGAGAGGGTCAGTGTTGAGGTGAGGGGTGTTGCTGTGGACGGTGGGAGTTGAGGTGAGAGGCGGTTACTGAGGTGCGAGGGAGTGTGTTAATGCGAGGAGGGAGCTTTCAGATGAGAGGGGAACAACATGGTGTTATATCAATACACACTGATCCAACAAACACTCCCAGGATATTTACTGCAGGGATTAGGTGCGACGTCAGTCTGTCCCCACACGCTGCCAGCCAGAGTGCGGAGGGAACGGTGACAGCCCTTAAACACGGAGCAAACATCATCTGCAACATCCCATCAAACACTCCAATGTCAGCTACAGAGGTCCAGTGTCACTCCCACCCCATCTTAACTGTGTGACCAGGCGGTCTCATGGCTGCTAAAGTGAAGGTTCAACTTAGTCAGGCAACCTTCAGGCTCGATATCCGTAAGCTTGTGCCTTCATACATTTACAAGGATAAGCTGCCTCTACACTCCCCCATCAAATACCCTAATTGTAGATGCAGCACAGGCCCAGATACACAAACTATCTCCCTCTACACTGTCCAAACACAAATCTCCAGTGCAGGTATAGCAGAGGGGGGGGGGGGAGAGCGTTGGGGCGCGGGGGGGGGGGGAGAGCGTTGGGGCGAGGGGGGGGGAGAGCGTTGGGGCGAGGGGGGGGAGAGCGTTGGGGCGAGGGGGGGGAGAGCGTTGGGGCGAGGGGGGGAGAGCGTTGGGGCGAAGGGGGGAGAGCGTTGGGGCGAGGGGGGGGGAGAGCGTTGGGGCGAGGGGGGAGAGCGTTGGGGCGAGGGGGGGGGAGAGCGTTGGGGCGAGGGGGGGGAGAGCGTTGGGGCGAGGGGGGGGGGAGAGCGTTGGGGCGAGGGGGGGGAGAGCGTTGGGGCGAGGGGGGGGGGAGAGCGTTGGGGCGAGGGGGGGGGGAGAGCGTTGGGGCGAGGGGGGGGGGAGAGCGTTGGGGCGAGGGGGGGGGGAGAGCGTTGGGGCGAGGGGGGGGGGAGAGCGTTGGGGCGAGGGGGGGGGGAGAGCGTTGGGGCGAGGGGGGGGAGAGCGTTGGGGCGAGGGGGGGAGAGCGTTGGGGCGAGGGGGGGGAGAGCGTTGGGGCGAGGGGGGTGAAGAGCGTTGGGGCGAGGGGGGGGAAAGCGTTGGGGCGAGGGGGGGGAGAGAGTGTTGAGGTGACAGTGGGAGTGTGGAGGTGACAGTGGGAGTGTTGAGGTGACAGTGGGAGTGTGGAGGTGAGGGGGGAATTTTGTGGTGGCGGTGAGGTTCTGTAACACACTGGTTGGCGCTGCTGCCTCATGGCGCCAAAGACCCGGGTTTGAATCCAGCCTCGGGTCACTCTCTGTGTGGAGTGCGCACGTTCTCCCCTGTCTGCGTGGGAATCCTCTGTGTGCTCTCGTTTCCTCCCACTCTCCAAAGATGTGGGAGTTAGTTGGATTAGCCATGCTAACTTGGGAGACGGGCAACGTACAGGACAGGTACTGGACGGGGTTAGATACAGAGTAAATTTCCCTCATCAATGTCCCCATCAAACACTCCCAGGACGTGTACAGCATGGGGAGAGACACAGAGTAAATTTAAGACTGTGCCCATCAAACATTCACACGGTAAAATTCCCTCTGCACCACCCAGAACAGCTACAGCATTGGCCGGGGTGGGGGGGTAGATACATAATAAACCTCTCTCGACAGTGTCCTCATCAAACACTCCCAGGATACCCAGGATAGGGACAGTACGTGGTTAAATGTAGAATAAATCTCCCTCTATAATGTCCCCATCAAACTCTCCCAAGACAGATGCAACTAGTGTGAGTTCAGATGCAGCTCAGGCTGAGATTTCCAGAAACCTCCCATCACACTGTTTCACCAAGAACTCCAGTGAAGGTGTAGCAAGGGTGAGATGCACAAAAAATGTCTGCATAGACTGTCCAAACACTAAAGACCTGAGCAGGAGCAGCACAGGGTAAGGTACACAGAAAATCTATCTACAGTGTCCCATCAGGAACTCGAGCGCAGGTGGACACAGAGATACATATAGTTCTGAGCTCCCTGTATATTGCCAGAAAAAAATCCCAGATATGGGTAAAGGAAAGTTCAATGCAAATACGTCTCCTCTTGATACTGCCCTCCGAAACCCTCCCAGAACAGTTACACACGGGATTGCAGACAGAGCAGAGCTCACTCTGCAGTGTCCCATTGAATAGTTCACTGCAAAGGGTGTTTACTCTGTGTCGAATTCCATTCTGAACCATGTTTCTGTAGTTGCCATTGGGTTACTGTAAATTGTGCTTCCATTAAACATTTCCAATGGTAGGGACAGCACTGGGTAAAGTATATGGTCTTGCTGCACTGCCAATTCAAACAGGCTGATAAAAGGGACGTGTATCTTCTGTATCAAACACGCTTCCATCATTGTCCATGAAGTAATCCCAGGGCAGCCTCATTGATATTGATATTTTCCATTTGTGCTTTTATAATAACTGTCTTCTGTTAATTTGTTGTTATAGTTTGTGAAATACTCCTTCAGATCTTTCCTAAATACAGTTCAGGCATTTGGGAATTCGAATGAATTAATTGCAAACATTTTCTGTTGTATAGAACATAGGAAACCGACAGCACAAACAGGCCCTTCGGCCCACAAGTTGCGCCGGTCATGTCCCTACCTACCCAGGCTTATATATAGGCTTATCTAGAACCCTCAATCCTATTAAGTCCCATGTACTCATCCAGGAGTCTCTTAAAAGACCCCATCGAGTTTGCCTCCACCACCACTGACGGCAGCCGATTCCACTCACCCACCACCCTCTGAGTGAAAAACGTACCCCTCACATCTCCTCTGTACCTACTCCCCAGCACCATAAACCTGTGTTCACTCGCAACAGCCATTTCAGCCCTGGGAAAAAGCCTCTGAGAGTCCACCCGATCTATACCACTCAACATCTTATATCCCTCTATCAGGTCACCTCTCATCCTTCGTCTCTCCAAGGAGAAAAGACCGAGCTCTCTCAACATATCCTCATAAGGCATGCCAACCAATCCAGGCAACATCCTTGTAAATCTTCTCTGCCCTTTCAATAATTTCCACGTCCCTCCTGTAATGAGGCGACCAGAACTGAGCACAGGTCTCCAAGTGGGGTCTGACGAGGGTCTTATAAAGCTGCATCATTATCCCCGACTCCGAAACTCAATCCCTCGATTGATGAAGGCCAGGTGAAAACTGCCCCAGTGAAGTAAATCAGATTGACCAACTGATTGCAATCAATGCCAAATGGGGAATAATTGTCCCGTGTAGAAGTGAGAACCCGTTCCATATTGTGATTGTTTGCAGTATTGGGACAGTGAGATGACCCGATCCAACACAAGAAAACTTTGCAATATCTCCCAGTAACAGTGAGTCTGTGTGTCAGCGTTAACCAAGCGGGATGACATTCCCGGAGGTGCTGACATCTCACGCAGAGTGAAAACCAGAATTCAATTGGTGGGGATTGCCTTGTTAAATTCAGCTGGGGATTTATTGAGGGAATTTGTGAAAATGCATGTGGAGATCTTATACAATCTAATTGAAAAACATTTTGAAATCCGTTTCTCCAACTGACTGTCCAGAACAGAAGAGGTACATTTATAGAGATCTCAAGGTGAATAACATTAGTTCCAGTCACTGAACACCAGCAGTAACTTTTTAATGCATATCATTTTATACATGTTTCACATGCAGTGAATATATTTATTTTAATTCCGGTCTCTGAGCAGTCAGATATTGATACAGATAATTCTGATATTTAGCACCATGCTCCCACACTGCCAGCTCTGCTTGACCTGAAATAGATGCTCTGTTCCGCAATTATTTAAACCAAGTGTATTCGTGGAGGAACAAACTTACATTCTGCATTCAAACTTTATGTTGTTGAGATCAGCCCAGGATCAGAATGATTGAAGGAGCTGAAGGTTTTTGAGACAGTTTGTGTGACTGGTGTAATCAGCAAGTTTGCGGATGACACGAAGATGGCTGGAATTGCGGATAGCAAAGAGCATTGTCGGGCAATACAGCAGGATATAGATAGGCTGGAAAATTGGGCGGACATGTGGCAGATGGAGTTTAATCCGGATAAATGCGAAGTGATGCATTTTGGAAGAAATAATGTAGGGAGGAGTTATACAATAAATGGCAGAGTCATCAGGAGTATAGAAACACAGAGGGACCTAGGTGTGCAAGTCCACAAATCCTTGAAGGTGGCAACACAGGTGGAGAAGGTGGTGAAGAAGGCATATGGTATGCTTGCCTTTATAGGACGGGGTATAGAGTATAAAAGCTGGAGTCTGATGATGCAGCTGTATAGAACGCTGGTTAGGCCAAATTTGGAGTACTGCGTCCAGTTCTGTTCGCCGCACTACCAGAAGGACGTGGAGGCATTGGAGAGAGTGCAGAGAAGGTTTACCAGGATGTTGCCTGGTATGGAGGGTCTTAGCTATGAGGAGAGATTGGGTAGACTGGGGTTGTTCTCCTTGGAAAGACGGAGAATGAGGGGAGATCTAATAGAGGTATACAAGATTATGAAGGGTATAGATAGGGTGAACAGTGGGAAGCTTTTTCCCAGGTCGGAGGTGACGATCACGAGGGGTCACGGGCTCAAGCTGAGAGGGGCGAAGTATAACTCAGACATCAGAGGGACGTTTTTTACACAGAGTGTGGTGGGGGCCTGGAATGCGCTGCCAAGTAGGGTGGTGGAGGCAGGCAACCTGACATCGTTTAAGACTTACCTGGATAGTCACATGAGCAGCCTGGGAATGGAGGGATACAAACGATTGGTCTAGTTGGACCAAGGAGCGGCACAGGCTTGAAGGGCCTGTTTCCTGTGCTGTACTGTTCTTTGTTCTTTGTTCTTCTTTGCTGCTGCTGTGTTGCCTTTATTCGTTTTGTAACGTGGGGGTCGCAGGAAATCAGTAGCGACAATAAGAGTGAGGTCAGTGATGTATCTGTTTGTCAGTTGGTAATAAGAACGAAGTCGGTGATACACCTGGAAGGTAAAGGCAGTAGGGATGAGGTTAGCCGTGCACCTGGATGTGTATTGACAATCAGAGCAATTCAGTAATGTCTCTGTGCAGGTTGTGAAAGGAGAGTGCGGTCACTGCTGTTCCTAAATACCTGGTTCCAATAAGAATCAGGTTATTTCTGCATCTGCAGGGACAGGTGTAGCATAGAGGAAACACAAGATAAAACTCCAACTGCAATTTCCCCAGCAAACACACCCAGGGCAGGGACAGCGGGCGGATGTTTGGGTTGATGGAGTGGGGGGCTGTGTGTGGAGTGGGGCGGTGTGGGGGGGGGGGGGGGGCGGGGGGGCTCCTACAGCATAAAAGTAACGCTACACTGTCTTTGTACGTCTCTCCTGGAGTGGGTACAGCACCAATTGGACACACAATACTGCCTCTGCACTCTTCCATCAATCTTTACGGAGTGGTTGTAGTTGGGTCTTTTTCAGCATGGAGGTCGGTCATCAGTGGAGTGCCCCAGGGATCTGTTCTGGGACCCTTGCTCTTTGTGATTTTTATAAATGACCTGGATGAGGAAGTGGAAGGATGGGTTGGGAAGTTTGCTGATGACACAAAGGTTGGAGGTGTTGTGGATAGTGCAGAGGGATGTCAGCACTTGCAATGAGACATAGATAAGATGCAAGGGCGGAGAAATGGCAGATGGACTTCAACCCAGATAAGTGTGTGATGGTTCATTTTGGCATGTCGAATATCATAGAAATCATAGAAACCCTACAGTACAGAAGGAGGCCATTCGGCCCATCGAGTCTGCACCGACCACAATCCCACCCAGGCCCTACCCCCACATATTTACCTGCTAATCCCACTAACCTACGCATCACAGGACACTAAGGGGCAATTTTTAACCTGGCGAATCATACTATCCCGCACATCTTTGGACTGCGGTAGGAAACCGGAGCACCCGGAGGAAACCCACTCAGACACGAGGAGAATGTGCAAACTCCACACAGACAGTGACCTGAGCCGGGAATTGAACCCGGGACCCTGGAGCTGTGAAGCAGCAGTGCTATCCACTCTGCTACCGTGCCGAATAGGATGGAAGAATATAATATTGAGGGTGAGACGCTTGGCAGTGTGGAAGAACAGAGGGATCTTGGGGTCCGGGTTCATAGGACGTTCAAAGCAGCATCGCAGGTGGAGGCTGTGGTTAAGAAGGCCTATGGAATACTGGCCTTCATCAATAGAGGAATTGAGTTTGGAAATCGGGAGATAATGCTGCAGCTGTATAGGATCCTGGTCAGACCCCACCTGGAGTACTGAGCCCAGTTCTCGTCACCTCATTACAGAAAGGATGTGGAAGCTATAGAAAGGGTGCGGAGATTTTCAAGGATGTTGCCTGGATTAGGTGGCATGCCTTATGAGGATAGGTTGAGAGAGCTAGGTCTTTTCTCCTTGGAGAGGCGAAGGATGAGAGGTGACCTGATAGAGGTGTATAAGATGTTGATAGGTATTGATAGAGTGGATTCTCAGAGGCTTTTACCCAGGGCTGAAATGGTTGCCACGAGAGGCCACAGGTTTACGGTGCTGGGGAGTAGGTACAGAGGAGATGTTAGGCGTACGTTTTTCACTCAGAGGGTGGTGGGTGCGTGAAATCGGCTGCCGGTAGTGGTGGTGGAGGCGGATTCGACAGGGTCTTTTAAGAGACTTTTGGATAAGTTCATCGAAGTTAGTAAGATAGAGGGTTATAGGTAAGCCTAGTAGGTAGGGACATGGTCGGCGCAACCTTTGGGCCAAAGGGCCTGTGTGTGCTGTAGCTTTTCTATGTTCTATGTTTACTGCGCAGAGACAAGATTCGATCTCTTTGTGTTCCCAAAAGGTAAAACACGGGGTTAGATACAGAGTAAAACTCCCTCTACACTGTCCCCATCACACACGACCAGGACAGATACAGCATGGGGTTAGATACAGAGTAAAGCTCCCTCTACACTGTCCCCCATCAAACACTCCCAGGACAGGTACAGCACGGGGTTAGATACAGAGTAACGAGTGTGCGGGGGGTGGGGGGGGGGGTGGAGGAGGAGTGTGCAGGGACGTGGAGGAGGAGTGTGCGGGGGGGGGGGGGGTGGAGGAGGAGTGTGCGGGGGGAGGAGGAGTGTGCAGGGGGGGAGGTGGAGGAGGAGTGTGCGGGGGGGGGTGGCGGAGGAGGAGTGTGCGGGGGGGGGGGTGGAGGAGGAGTGTGCGGGGGGGGGGTGGAGGGAGGAGTGTGCGAGGGGGTGGAGGAGGAGTGTGTGGGGGGGTGGAGGAGGAGTGTGCGGGGGGTGGTGGAGGAGTGTGCGGGGGGTGGAGGAGGAGTGTGCGAGGGGTGGAGGAGGAGTGTGCGGGGGGGGTGGAGGAGGAGTGTGCGGGGGGGGGGCGGTGGAGGAGGAGTGTGCGTGGGGGTGGAGGAGGAGTGTGCGGGGGGTGGAGGAGGAGTGTGCGGGGGGGTGGAGGAGGAGTGTGCGGGGGGTGGAGGAGGAGTGTGCGGGGGTGGAGGAGGAGTGTTCGGGGGGGTGGAGGAGGAGTGTGCGGGGGGGGCGGTGGAGGCGGAGTGTGCGTGGGGGTGGAGGAGGAGTGTGCGGGGGGGTGGAGGAGGAGTGTGCGGGGGGTGGAGGAGGAGTGTGCGTGGGGGTGGAGGAGGAGTGTGCGGGGGGAGGGGGAGTGTGCGGGGGGGGTGGAGGAGGAGTGTGCGGGGGGTGGAGGAGGAGTGTGCGGGGGGGTGGAGGAGGAGTGTGCGGGGGGGGTGGAGGAGGAGTGTGCGGGGGGGGCGGTGGATGCGGAGTGTGCGTGGGGGTGGAGGAGGAGTGTGCGGGGGGGTGGAGGAGGAGTGTGCGGGGGGTGGAGGAGGAGTGTGCGTGGGGGTGGAGGAGGAGTGTGCGGGGGGGAGGGGGAGTGTGCGGGGGGGGTGGAGGAGGAGTGTGCGGGGAGGTGGAGGAGGAGTGTGCGGGGGGTTGGAGGAGGAGTGTGCGGGGTGGGTGGAGGAGGAGTGTGCGGGGGGGTGGAGGAGGAGTGTGCGGGGGGGGTGGAGGAGGAGTGTGCGTGGGGGTGGAGGAGGAGTGTGCGTGGGGGTGGAGGAGGAGTGTGCGGGGTGGGTGGATGAGGAGTGTGCGGGGGTGGTGGAGGAGGAGTGTGCGGGGGCGGTGGAGGAGGAGTGTGCGTGGGGGTGGAGGAGGAGTGTGCGTGGGGGTGGAGGAGGAGTGTGCGTGGGGGTGGAGGAGGAGTGTGCGTGGGGGTGGAGGAGGAGTGTGCTGGGGGGGCTGGAGGAGGAGTGTGCGGGGGGGGGGGGTGGAGGAGGAGTGTGCGTGGGGGTGGAGGAGGAGTGTGCGGGGGGTGGAGGAGGAGTGTGCGGGGGGTGGAGGAGGAGTGTGCGGGGGGGTGGAGGAGGAGTGTGCGGGGGGGTGGAGGAGGAGTGTGCGGGGGGGGCGGTGGAGGCGGAGTGTGCGTGGGGGTGGAGGAGGAGTGTGCGGGGGGGTGGTGGAGGAGTGTGCGGGGGGTGGAGGAGGAGTGTGCGTGGGGGTGGAGGAGGAGTGTGCGGGGGGGAGGGGGAGTGTGCGGGGGGGTGGAGGAGGAGTGTGCGGGGAGGTGGAGGAGGAGTGTGCGGGGGGGTGGAGGAGGAGTGTGCGGGGTGGGTGGAGGAGGAGTGTGCGGGGGGGTGGAGGAGGAGTGTGCGGGGGGGGGGGTGGAGGAGGAGTGTGCGTGGGGGTGGAGGAGGAGTGTGCGTGGGGGTGGAGGAGGAGTGTGCGGGGGGGTGGATGAGGAGTGTGCGGGGGTGGTGGATGAGGAGTGTGCGGGGGTGGTGGAGGAGGAGTGTGCGGGGGCGGTGGAGGAGGAGTGTGCGTGGGGGTGGAGGAGGAGTGTGCGTGGGGGTGGAGGAGGAGTGTGCGTGGGGGTGGAGGAGGAGTGTGCGTGGGGGTGGAGGAGGAGTGTACGGGGGGGCTGGAGGAGGAGTGTGCGGGGGGGGTGGAGGAGGAGTGTGCGTGGGGGTGGAGGAGGAGTGTGCGGGGGGGTGGAGGAGGAGTGTGCGGGGGGTGGAGGAGGAGTGTGCGTGGGGGTGGAGGAGGAGTGTGCGGGGGGGAGGGGAGTGTGCGGGGGGGGCTGGAGGAGGAGTGTGCGGGGGTGGAGGAGGAGTGTGCGGGGGGGTGGAGGAGGAGTGTGCGGGGGGGTGGAGGAGGAGTGTGCGGGGGGGGCGGTGGAGGCGGAGTGTGCGTGGGGGTGGAGGAGGAGTGTGCGGGGGGGTGGAGGAGGAGTGTGCGGGGGGTGGAGGAGGAGTGTGCGTGGGGGTGGAGGAGGAGTGTGCGGGGGGGAGGGGGAGTGTGCGGGGGGGGGTGGAGGAGGAGTGTGCGGGGAGGTGGAGGAGGAGTGTGCGGGGGGGGAGGAGGAGTGTGCGGGGTGGGTGGAGGAGGAGTGTGCGGGGGGGTGGAGGAGGAGTGTGCGGGGGGGGTGGAGGAGGAGTGTGCGTGGGGGTGGAGGAGGAGTGTGCGTGGGGGTGGAGGAGGAGTGTGCGGGGGGGGTGGATGAGGAGTGTGCGGGGGTGGTGGATGAGGAGTGTGCGGGGGTGGTGGAGGAGGAGTGTGCGGGGGCGGTGGAGGAGGAGTGTGCGTGGGGGTGGAGGAGGAGTGTGCGTGGGGGTGGAGGAGGAGTGTGCGTGGGGGTGGAGGAGGAGTGTGCGTGGGGGTGGAGGAGGAGTGTGCGGGGAGGGCTGGAGGAGGAGTGTGCGGGGGGGGTGGAGGAGGAGTGTGCGTGGGGGTGGAGGAGGAGTGTGCGTGGGGGTGGAGGAGGAGTGTGTGGGGGGGGGGCGGTGGAGGAGGTGTGCGCGGGGGGGTGGAGGAGGAGTGTGCGGGGGGAGGAGTGTGAGGGGGGGGAGGAGGAGTATGCGGGGGCTGGGAGGAGGAGTGTGCAGATTGTTGAGGTGAGATGGGGAGAGTGCAGGGTAGAGTGTGTGAGCTGGAACGGGGGTTGTTGAGGCCTGGGAGTGTGTTGAGGTTGGAGGGGGAATGTTGATGTGAGAGGGGGAGCATCATGAGGAGGGGGATATCTTGAGTGGAGTGTGAGTGAAGGGGTGAGGTTGGAAAATGTTGAGGAGTGGGTCAGTGTTGAGATGTGAGGAGACGGTTGAGATGAGAGGTGAGATTGTTGAGCTATGAAGGCGGAGAGTGGGTCAGAGACAGACAGTGTTGAGGTGATTCTGGGAGTGTTGAGGTGAGATGGAGATTGTTGAGGTGTGAAGGCGGAGAGTGGGTCAGAGACAGACAGTGTTGAGGTGATTCTGGGCGTGTTGAGGTGAGATGGAGATTGTTGAGGTGTGAAGGAGGAGAGTGGGTCAGAGACAAACAATGTTGAGGTGAGATGGAGATTGTTGAGTTCGAGGGGGGAGTGTGGATTTGAGAGCGAGACCGGTGACCAGACGGGGGAATGTTAAGATGAGAGGGAATTGTTGATGTGAGAGAGGGAGATTGTTGAGGTGAAAGGGGCATGTGGAAGTGAGAGGGAGAGTGATGACATGAGGGGGTGTATTGAGATGAGGGGGGGGTTTGTTGAGGTGAGGGGGGGAAAGTTGAGGTGAGATGTTGGGAGCTGAGGTGAGGCAATGTGCTGAGATGAGAAGGGAGAGCTGACGTGATGGGGGGAGAATGTTGTGGTGAGCCAGAGGGTGGGATTTGTCCCCCGCGCTCACCCCTAAATCGGATAATCCCACCAGAGGTAATGGGATCTTCACACGGTCTGTGCCCGTCTGCTCCGACTCCCATGCGGTGTGGGACGGGAGATGTGTCTCTTGGGGATGTTGAGGTGAGAGTGTGAAGCTGAGTGGGGAGTATAGAGATGAGATGGTTAGTGTTGTGGAACGTGGGATCATGTAGAGGTGAGTGGGAGGATTGATGTGAGGGGGGAATATGTTAAGGTGGGAGGGGGAGAGTTGTGTTGAGTGGGGGAGTGTTGAGCTGAGAGGGGGTGTTCTGGTGAGAGGGAATGATGTTGACCTCAGTGGGGAGAATATAGATGTGAGAAGTTGAGTGTTGAGGTGAGAATTGGTGAGGACTGCGATGAGATGTGGTGTGTTGAGGTGCGGGGATGTGTGTTGAGGTGCGGGGATGTGTGTTGAGGTGCGGGGATGTGTGTTGAGGTGCGGGGATGTGTGTTGAGGTGCGGGGATGTGTGTTGAGGTGCGGGGATGTGTGTTGAGGTGCGGGGATGAGTGTTGAGGTGCGGGGATGTGTGTTGAGGTGCGGGGATGTGTGTTGAGGTGCGGGGATGTGTGTTGAGGTGCGGGGATGTGTGTTGAGGTGCGGGGATGTGTGTTGAGGCGGGGGGGTTTGTGTTGAGGTGCGGGGGTTTCATCTGGTTTCTCCGGTTTTTTCCCGCAGTCTGAAAGAAATGCTGGTTAGGTGCGTTGGCCATGCTCAATTCTCCCTCAGTGTACCCGGACAGGCACCAGTGTGTGGCAACTAGGCGATTTTCACATTAACTTCATTGCAGTGTTAATGTAAGCCTACATTTGACACTTTATAAATGTTAAACTTCCTCTGAGTTTGAATGGTTGAATATCGCTGGGAAACCTCATCTCGCTGTCAGTATAAGTGCATGTGAATAAGTTCATAATTGGAAACAAGAATCCTCCTGCCAGCTTTCAAGCTAAGTCCTCAATCAGAGGGATTGGGTATTTATCCAGCTGTGAGAAACAGTTTACCGTTTGTTTAAAATTTCCCAGTACAAAGTATTTGTCTTCACTCTTGGGACTTGGGTGTCTCTGGCCGGCCAGCATTTATTGCCCATCCCTAGTTGCCCATGTTCAGAGGGCAATTAAGTGTCAACCACTTTGAGTCGCATTTAGTCCTGACCACATAAGGACGACAGATTTCCTTCCCTGGGACATTGGTGAACCAGATGTGTTTTTCCGAAAATCGACAATGCTTTTATGGCCACCAGCTGATTCTGAATTCCAGATATATTTATTCAAATTCCACCATCTGCTGTGACGGGATTCGAACCCGGGTGCACAGAACTTTAGCTGAGTTTCTGTATTAATAGTGTCGTGATAAAACCAACAGTACATCACATCCACACCCAGAGTGTACACACCCTGACTTCCGGTAACCTTGACACGCCATATTATATACGTCTGCAGAGCTCCCGGATTGGACAGCATTAACTGTCTCAAACAGGGAGCTGATATTCCAATAACTCCACCTGATGGTTATCGTTAAAGTCATTAAGTATGTCTCTCTCTCTCTGTCTCTTTCTGTCTTTCTGTGCATCCCTCTCTGTATATCTCTCTCACTCTCTCTCTGCCTGTTTCTCTGTGTCTCTTACTGTCTCTCTGCATCGCCCTCATTCACCTTCTCTCTACACTCTTCCTCTGTGTCTCCTCCTCCCTCTCGGTCTCACTCTCCTCCTCCCTCTCCTTCTCTGTCCCCCTTTTCTTAGTTCTCTGTCTTTCTCTCTCTCTACCTCGCTCTGTCTTTTGCTCTTGCTGTGTCCATTGTACTCATTCAGTCTCACTGTTTCAAATTCGCTGACGCTCTCTGTCTCTGTTTCTCTCTGCCTCCCTTTCTGTCTCCCTTTCCGTCTTAGTCTCCCTCTCTCATTGCATCCTCCCATCTGTCTCCCTCTGTCTCCCTTTCTCATTCCCTGTCTATCTCCCTCCCCATTTACCCCAATCTCTGTCCCTGGTTTTCTCGCTCTGTGAGAGTCCCTATCTGTCTCTGTCCTTTCTCTCTGTCTGTCTCTCTCTCTCTCTCACTCTCTCTGTTGCTTTCACTTTATCTGTTCGAAACTCTTTCAAAATCTGTCACGCTCCATGTATTTATGCCCTTCCCACTCTCTGTCAATCCCCGTCTCTCTATCACTCTCACTTTTGCTCTCACTGCCCTCTCTCTCTCTCTTTATCTGTCACTCTTTCTGTCTCTGTGAGGCTGTTTATTATTTATAGTTTGAAAGTCCAATAGGAAGATTCAGGGGTCTTGAAGTTGTAGTTTCCTCTCAGGGTCGAATGAGTTGAAGAATTGAAGTAAGGGGATATTTCAGCAGATTTATTAGCTGCTGCCTGAAGTGAGTCTGTGTCACAGCATAAATGGCAGTGTTTGTACAACAACTTGTGAGTTGCAGCATGAAGCCCAATTCCAGAACAAAATCATCTAACCATGCCGACTCATAGCCCAAATCATCCATCCGAGTCCAGAGAGAATAAACCATGAATGTCGACCATAAGAGGATGAAATTGGCTGAGATAACAAACAGTAAAATGATGGATTTCCTGCGACTCTCCATCTCTGGGTCTCTGGGATTCTCCCCACTGCTGTGAGCCCGGAGTCTCCTGCGGGCTCTGCTGCTCATTAAAATGTGTCTGACGGTGAAAACGTTGAGCAGCAGAATCAGGACGAACGGGACAGCCGGGGTTAGAATGTGGTGGAGGAACTCGATTGTTCCCCAGACCGGAGATTCCAGAACATCCATTGTGTAATCACAAAACCAGGGGACGTTCACCAGCCGATATCTATTTAATAACATAAAATACCAGAAGATGTTCTTTAAACAGCTCAGCACCGTCACTGTTCCCAGAACCACAGCCGCCGATTTCTCACTGCAATATTTACTCTTCAGCTTGGGGCAGCAAATGGCCACAAATCGATCAAAGGTGAAAGTGACGGTGAACCAGACAGAACAGTCAGTGGCTGCAAAAAGCAGGACGGCGTGGATGTTACACACGGGGACCGACAGCAGGAAATCAAACTGTTCCGGATAAAGAATGGGAATGTGTCTGAATATCAGGTCGAGGATAACGACCAGCAGATCCCCCGCTGACATGGCCACCAGGTAACGAGTCACACATTTGGACAGACCACAGTTTCTGCTCGTCAGTGTCACAATTGTGATTATGTTCACTGTCAGGAAGGGAAATAAAGAATAAAATTAGACAGGATTCAGGGAAAGAAGTTACCATTTGGACTGAGGATGGGTTGAAATAAAAAAGAATGTACACACATAAAATCACTTATTTTTTTTAATCCAGCACGTCTTTTGCAGTGTGAGAGGAAAGTGGAGCATCCGGAGGAAACCCACACAGACACGGGAAGAAGGTCCAAACTCCACATAGACAGTGACCCAAGCCTGGAATTGAACCCAGGTCCCTGACGCTGTGAGTCAGCAGTGCTAACCACTGTGTCACCGTGCTGTTCCATGGTAGCAACACACTGGTATACATTTGGGAGCGAGATTTCCGGGGAGTCCACAACATTGACCCTCACTCAGCTGCAAGTAAATAGCCCCCCTCCCTTGTGGGGGATTTGGAGGGTAAGAAGGATGAGGGAGTAAACCTTACAGAAAATCCAGACTGGAGTCCTGTAGATGATAATCTGTCGTCTCTCAGACAGTTTACTGACAACCCCTGCAACAGAGCTGGTACCAAAGAGGGCTAGTTTGACCCTTGCCTCTGGACAATACTAACAATTGGCAGAGGGAGATCCTGATGCATTGACAGCACGGAATCTCTATTATATTTACACAGAACTGTACCCTGGAGAGGAGATCACAGCATTGTGGCCACTGTTAGCGCAACACAGGAATAAATAGTAATCTCACACTCGATTGGCACAGAACACAACTTCCAAGAGTGGGAGAAAGCTTCAGGGTTCAGCGAATAGCTATCGTCCATAATGCTCAGTGCGATTGCTGCTGTCCCACGTTGGTCTACTGGACCAGTGCAGCTGCATCAGTCCTCTCTCGGCAGGATGGTTGCCAATCTATGCACCAGGTAAAACTCAAACAAAGGCCAGTACTAAAGGAAAAGCCAAGCAGGCTGCCTAAATGCCTATCGTCCGGTGACTCTGATGTCCAATATTATGAAATGCATCAAAAGGTTAGTCATGGTATGAATCAGTTCCGGCTTCCCAGATTGCCTGGATCCACGACAGTTCACCGACATCCACAACAGGTCCACAATGCCATCTCCCTGGCCCGACAGTGAACCCTGGAACACAGACTCGCGTTTATCAACTACAGCTCAGCCTGCAACACCATTAGTCCTACGAAACTCATGTCAAAAGTCCGTGGCCCTGGGCTTGGCTCCTGCCTCTGCAATTGGATCCTCAACTTCCTAATCCACAGACAGCAAAATTAAGGACAATCATCAACATCTCCTTCACAATCATCCTGAACAGTGGTGCCCCGTAAGGCTGCGTCCTCAGCCCCTTACTATACTCCTTATACACTGGTGACTGTGTGGCCAAATTCCCCTCCAACTCGATTTCCAAGTTTGCTGATGACACCTGCAGTGGGTCGGAGGAAGAGACAGAGAATCTGGTGAACTGGGGCGACAACAATAATCTCTTCCTCAATGTCAACAAAGCAAACCGACTTTTGGAAGCCTAGTGGAGTACATGCCCCGATCTACATCAATGGGATGAAGTTGAAATAGTCGAGAGCTTCACGTTTTACGGTCCACATCACGAAAAACCTTTCCTGGTTCCTCCATGACATCCCTATAATTAAAAAAGTCTCCGAACGCCTCTATTATCTCAGAGGTTTACAGACAGTTGGCATGTCAGCTGCGACTCTCACCAACTTTTACAGATGCACCATAAATAACATTCTAGCTTTGTATGGATCCTGCTCTGTCCAAGACTGCGAGAAACTTCAACGCTTGATGAATGCAGACCAGTCCATCACTCAAACCAACCTCCCACTCATTAACTCTGTCTAAACTTCCCGTTGCCTCACAAAAGCAACCAGCCTAATTCAGGAATAGCGCACCATGGACATCAACTATTCCCACTTGTTCCATCGGAGAAAAAGATAATAAATGTGTGAGGACATGGACCAACCGACTCATAGAATCATAGAATCAGTACAGTGCAGAAGGGGGCCATTTGACCCATCGAGTCTACACCGACAACAATCCCACCCAGGTCCTATCCCCGAAATCCCACATATGTACCCTGCTAATACCCCAAACATATATATCCCAGAACGCTAATGGGCAGTTAACATGGCCAATCAACCTAACCTGCACATTTTGGACTGTGGGTGAAAACCGCAGCATCCGGAGCACACCCATGCCGACACGGGTAGAATGTGCAAATTCCACACAGACAGTGATCCAACCCAGAAATCGAACTCAGGTTCCTGTGAGACAGCAACGCTAACCATTGTGCCACCATGCTGCCGACTCAGGAACAGCTTCTCTGCTGCCATCAGACGTTTGAATGGACCCAAATTGCATTAAGATGATCTTTTACTACATCCCAGCTATGACTGCAACATTACATTCTGCCCTCTCTCCTTCTCTATGTACAGTATGCTTTGTCTGTATGGCACTCAAGCAACAACACTTTTCACTGTATATACAATGTTATGAAATGCATCAAAAGGTTAGTCATGACATGAATCAATTCCGGCCTCCCAGATTGCCTGGATACACTACAGTTCACCTACCTCCCCAACAGGTCCACATACACTATCTCCCTGGCCCAACACTGAACTCTGTAACACTGTAACTCTGAACATAGAGAAGGAGAGAGTGCAGAATGTAATGTTGGACTCAGAGCGAGGGTGCAGAATAAGATCATCTGAATGCAATGTGGGTCCATTAAAACGTCAGATGGCAGCAGAGAAGAAGCTGTTCTTGAGTCGGCAGCATGGTGGCACAATGGTTAGCACTGCTGTCTCACAGGGACCTGAATTCGATTCCCGGCTTGGATCACATATTTATTATATGTGAAAATAATAAACCAAATCAATTCAAATCAAATCAGTCTTTTGCATCTCAAGCTGAAACATCAGCACGATGTGCCCTGGCCTTACCAATGAACTTATGCAGGTTGATGATGTACACGGGACGGCTGTGACCGAGACTGAATTTACAAGGCTGAATGTGGACATTGGGGAGCTGCGAGAAACTGGACTTGCTCACAGTGGATTCTTTCCAGAGGAACATCACACGTTCTTGTAATAGGAGAAATCCCAACAGGCGAGATGTGAGAATGGAACAAAGTAAAACAAAAGCTTCACTGGTGGTGATGGAATCCCAGGAATTGAAATGGGATCCCTGATGCTGTGAGGCAGCAGTGCCAACCACTGTGCCATACTGCGATCCTGCAAGTTGCCCTGGAGATATCCAAGATCACGGCCAGGACACCACCATCACCATATCCATGGTAGGGAAATGATTGGAAAACAATCTGAGGGACAGAATTAATCTCCACTTCGAGAGGTAAGGATTAATGAACAATCGTCAGCGTGCCTTTGACAGGGGGAGATCATATCTAACAATTCGCTGGAATATATTGAGGAGGTGACTGGATGAGGAGATGAGGGAAGTGCAGTCGATGTAGTCTACGTGTTCTTCAGAAAAGCTTTTGACAAATATGGAAGACTGAACAAGGAAGTGATTCCGACTGGAACCAGGTCAATTTGGTAAATTATATTCAAAATGGCTGAGTGGCAGAGGGTGATGGTGGAAGGTTGTTTTTGTCACTGCAAGCCTGTGTTCAGTGGGGTTCCACAGCGATCGATGTTGGGTCCCTTGCTGTTTGTAGTGTACATTGATGGTCTGGACATGAATGTGTGAGGTGTGATCAGTAAGTTTGCAGATGATACAAAAATTGGTGGTGTGGTAAATATTGAGGAGGAAAGCCTTAGATTACAGGAATCATGGAATCCTACAGTGCAGAAGGAGGCCATTCAGCCCATCAAGTCTGCATTGAGCAGAATCCCACCCAGGCGATATCTCCTGAACCCCATGCATTTACCCAAGCAATTCTCCCTGACAGTAAGTCCAGTATATCCTGGCCAATCCACCTAACCCACAAGTCTTCCGACTGTGTGCGGAAACTGGAGCACCCGGAGGAAACCCATGCAGACACGGGGAGAATGTGCAAACTCCACACAGATGTGGTCCAAGCCAGCAATCGAACACACGTCCCTGGCGCTGTGGGGCAGCAGTGCTAACCACTGTGCCACCGTGCTGAGGAAACTGAAAGGCTGGGCAAATGGGCAAATGTAATTTACACCTGACGAATGTGAGGCCACGCATTTGGGACGACTATCCGGGCAAGGAAATGCACCATGTCCGGTCGAGTCTGAGCAAGTGCAGAGGACCAGAATGAATTTGGGCTGCAGATATGTGGATCCCTAAAAGCAGCAAGACAGGTAGATGAGGTGGTTAAGACGACATGTAGGATACTTGCCTTTAGCAGCCGCAGCATAGAATATAAGAGCTGGGAGGTGATGATGGAAATGTATAAAACGCTGGTTAGACCAGAGCAAGAGAACTGTGTACAGCTCTGGTCATCACACTACAGGAAGGATGTGATTACACTGGAGACGGTGGAGAGGAGATTTACCAGGATGCTGCCTGGGCTGGAGAGTTTCAGCTATGAGGAGAGGCTGGTGAGGCTGGGTTTTTTACCTTAGAGCAGAGACGGCTGGAGGTGGAGTGGGTGTAGTGGGTGGTGGTGGGGAATGCTTTCAGGTGGGGGCGGGGGGGGGCGGTGGACTGAGTGATATGAACAAAATTATGTGTCACACGGATAGGAAGAAACCTTTTCCCTTTCGTAGAGGTGTCAATAACCAGAGGGGCGTGGATTTAAGGTAAATGGCAGATTTTTGTGTGAGTTTGAGGGAAAATGTTTCCATCCACAGGGTGCTGGGATCTACAGCTCACGGCCTGAAAGGATGGTAGAAGCGGGAACAACCACAATAGGCATTTAGATCAGCAATTCAAACGCCAGAGCATATAATTATTAAACGAGAAAGAGTGCAGAAAAGATTTACTCGGATGCTACTGGGACTTGATGGATTGAGTTATAAGGAGAGTCTGAATAGACTGGGACTTTTTCCCCTGGAGCGTAGGAGGCTGAGGGGTTAACTTATAGAGGTCTATAAAATAATGAGGGGCACAGATCAGCTCGATAGTCAATATCTTTTCCGAAAGGTAGTGGAGTCTAAAACTAGACGGCATAGATTTAAGGTGAGAGGGGAAAGATACAAAAGGGTCCAGAGGGGCAATTTTTTCACACAGAGGGTGGTGAGTGTCTGGAACAAGCTGCCAGAGGCAGTAGTCGAGGCGGGTACAATTTTATTTTTTTAAAAGCGTTTAGATAGTTAAATGGGCACGATGGGTATAGAGGGATATCGGGCAAATGTGGGCAATTGGGATTAGTTTAGGAGTTTTAAAAGAAAGGGCAGCATGGATAAGATGGCCCGAAGGGCCTGTTTCCATTCTGTAAACTCTATGACAAGGCTGTGGATCGAGTGCTGGAAAATGGGATTCGATTGGATAGATGTTTGATGACCAGTTCAGACATAATGGCCGAATGGCCACATTTTGGGCTGTTACAACTCGATGGCTGTTAGGCCACCCACAGCAGTGGCCCCATCACTTGCAGCTCTCGCAGCGCTGGCTGGGATACCGACCATGTACCAAACCTATCTGGTTGCAAATGCGCAATTGCAGCCAGCAGTGAGCTGCCTGATCTGAGAGAGACATCTGTGAGCTCTCTGCTGCTGCAGCTCGCTTCAACACAGCAGCTGCCTCCAGGTAGTCCGGGGCTCCTCAGCTCTTTCTGAGCAGCCCCCGACCAGATGTAGACCCAGCCCCCTCCCCACCACCTGGACCAATCACCCTCCATTCCCCCATACCAATTGCATGCAGAGTGTCAGCAGGGCACGTCTCCCTAACCCACTGTGCATGCAGAGAGGCAGCGAGGACACTTCCTACCCCACTGTGCATGCAGAGAGGCAGGGAGAACCCTTCCTACCGCACTGTGCATGCAGAGAGGCAGCGTGAACCCTCCCTACCCCACTGTGCATGCAGAGAGGCAGCGAGACCCCCTCCCTACCCCACTGTGCATGCAGAGAGGCAGCGAAACCCGCTCCCTACCCCACTGTGCATGCAGAGTGGCAGCGAGACCCCGTCACTACCCCACTGTGCATGCAGAGAGGCAGTGATGCCCCCTCCCTACCCCCACTGTCCATGCAGAGAGGCAGCGAGAACCCCTCCCTACCCCACTGTGCATGCAGAGAGGCAGCGAAACCCACCCCCACCCTACCCCACTGTGCATGCAGAGTGGCAGCGAGACCCCCTCCCTACCCCACTGTGCATGCAGAGAGGCAGTGATGCCCCCCTCCCTACCCCCACTGTCCATGCAGAGAGGCAGCGAGAACCCCTCCCTACCCCACTGTGCATGCAGAGAGGCAGCGAAACTCCCTCCCTACACCACTGTGCATGCAGAGAGGCAGCGAAACCCCCTCCCTACACCACTGTGCATGCAGAGTGGCAGCGAGATCCCCTCCCTACCCCACTGTGCATGCAGAGAGGCAGTGATGCCCCCCTCCCTACCCCCACTGTCCATTCAGAGAGGCAGCGAGATACCCTCCCTAACCCACTGTGCATGCAGAGAGGCAGCGAAACCCCCTGCCTACCCCACTGTGCATGCAGAGAGGCAGCGAGACCCCCTCCCTACCCCTACAGTCCACGCAGAGAGGCAGTGATGTCCCCCTCCCTCCCAACACCAATCACGTGCAGAGTGGCAGCGGGGACCACCCCACCCCACAGACAGCGGGCAGAGTGGTAACGGGACCCTCTCCGACCCAGCAACTCCGTTCAGAGTCGGCCCCGCTGCCTTCAGGCTCCGCCCCTGTAGACCCCGCCACCTCATGCCCCACTCCCTGGTACTGCCCGGTGGGCATTGCCCAAGGGGCACCTACCTTTGCCCTCGACCTTGCCCGGTGTCCTCAATGGCCTTCAGTTCTCCCGGTGAGGTCATCATGACTCGTCCTCATACATGTGGCCAGCTGTTTTCCTCACCGGACCCAACCTCTCCCGGTGAGGCTGCGAAGGCAAGTGTGGCGCACAATTCCATCCCAGGCTCGCTAATTTCATTTAAATTTGTTTTAATATTAATTGAAATAATTTATTCAGCCTCTTGCCGGAAATGGGCTGAATTCAGGAGACTGAATCCGCTGTTTATCCATTGCCGATGAAGGTTGCAAGAGGTGAGAAATGGGACGTGGACCTGAGTTCCAGGCTGTCACGCGGTTTTACTTGATCACCCCACCATCAATGGACAGGGAGTAGCTGTTATCCTGCCCCACTACCGTGTGTGTGTTGCGTGTGTCTATATTGTCTGTACCAGTATGCATGTGTGTGTGTGCGTGTTTGTGTGTGAGCAACAGAGTACCTGACGAGTGTTCCTAAGTGTGCGTTATTCTGGAGTGTTGCAGCAATTTTGGTTCTTGAATTTGTGTGAGTGGGAGTAAGTGTCTAAGTCTGATTGCTTCTATCAACAAATGTGTGCATTAATGTATGTGCGTTTGGGTGTGTCTGTGTGTTTGTGTTCCTGTTGCTCTCGGAGAGCTTGTGGTGGCACACGGGATAGCATTGCTGCCTCACAGCACCAGAGGTCCTGGTTCAATTGCAGGCTTGGCCACTGTCTGTGCAAATTCTGCATGTTCTCCCCATGTCTGCGTGGGTTTCCTCCGGGTGCTCCAGTTTCCTCCCACTATCTGAAAGTTGTGCTGGTTGGGTGCATTGGCCGTGCTAAATTCTCCCTCAGTGTACCTGAACAGGCGCTGGAGTGTGGTGACTCGGGGATTTTTATAGTAACTTCATTGCAATGTTAATGTTCGCACACTTGTGACACTGATGAATAAATTTCAAATTTAATGAAGTATGTTCTCTCTCTGTGAGATCCTGCTGTGCAGATATGACCAATAAAATTGATTCTGCGGCCTGGTGATTGGGTGGGTGAACTGGTGTTATATGCAGAGGGTGAAAAGGATTCTGTCTCAATCTTTTACGCACGAAGGAATAGTGTTTGAGGTCGCATGTCTATGGAAAATCACAGCACTCAGAAGACATCCCAGCCCATAGACACTGAGACAATTGTCAGTGGCTGAAAGAATTAATAACCGGATACAGAGATTCAACAAGAGCAGCAAACACAGGACAGTAAATGACAAGAAAATCAATACAGTTAAGCAGCCTTTCTAGAATTAGGAACTGGACACAGGGGACGGGAGTTTACAGCCTCACTCTTCCCCAAGCTGCAAAATCCCACCCGTGTTCAACAGACCTTCCCATTCTCCGCCCTTCGTCTGCACCGATTCCCGTGGCGGTCGGGCCGGTCCAATTCCAGCCAGAGACTTACCCGGAACACCAACAATCGCCAGGAGGGGATAGTAAAAGCATTGAATCACCCTCAGCAGAGATTCAAAGCGATCGGCTGATGTCAACCACCAATAATAATCAGTAAACACAGAAATCCAATAGAATAAACTCCTGTCCTTGGTTGGAACATTCCGGTTCATTGTTCCCAGATTCTGATCCATTGTTGGAAGATTCCAATCAATTGTTCCCAGATTCTGATCCATTGTTGGAACATTCCGGTTCATTGTTCTCAGATTCGAGAGGGCACAGGTTTAAGGTGAGACGGGAGCGATACAAAAGTGTCCAGAGGGGCAATGTTTTCACACAGAGGGTGGTGAGTGTCTGGAACAAGCTGCCAGATGTAGTAGTAGAGGCGGGTCCAATTTTGTCTTTTAAAAAGCATTTAGATAGTTACATGGGTACAGAAGGATATGGGCCAAATGCGGGCAATTGGGGTTAGTTTATGAGTTTAAAAAAAAGGGTGGCATGGACAAGTTGGGCCGAATGGCCTGTTTCCATGCTGTAAACCTCTATGACTCTGTTCTGATCCATTGTTGGAAGACTCCAATCCATTGTTCCCAGATTCTGATCCATTGTTGGAAGACTCCAATCCATTGCTCCCAGATTCTGATCTCTCCTCTCCCTCCCTCTCTCTCCACAGCCGCTGATCTCTGTTGGTGTCGGAGTTGCCGCTCCCGCTGACTCACTGGGAAAACACATTGAACGGAATCCCTTATTAATAGAAGAGGGGAATCCCTCCAGGCACACTAATCGGATCCATGGAGACTCACATCAATTCCAGTCACTGAACAAACAGCTTCACTTAACCCCCTTCAATCCAACACTTTTTATACCCAACGTAGAACAGTTACAGCCTCGATGGGGTGTTGAGGGTCAGGGAGGGATGGAAAATTGGAAATAATGTAGGGTGAATATTAATTCGATACAGCAGAGATCACTCTGCTAGTGTTAATTTCGAGACGACGAGAATACAAAAGCAGGGGTGTACTGCTGAGGGTTTATAAGACACTGGTCTGACCGCATTCACAATATTGTCAGCAATTTTGGTCCCCGTATCTAAGGAAGGATGTGCTGGCCTTGGAGAGGGTCCAGGGCAGGTTCACAAGAATGATCCGGGGAATGAAAGACTTGACGCATGAGGAGCGTCTGAGGACTGGGGGTCCATACTCGATGCAGTTTGGAAGTATGAGGAAGGGGATAACATTGAAACTTACAGAATAATGAAAGGCCTGGATAGAGTGCACTTGGGGAAGATGTTTCCATGAGTAGGGGAGAATTGGACCCCAGGGCACAGACTCAGAGGAAAGGGATGGCCCTTTAGAAATGTGATGTGGAGATGGCGGTGTTGGACTGGGGTGTGCGCAGTAAGAAGTCTCACAACACCAGTTTCCCACTCACCTGATGAAGGAGCAGCGTTCCGAAAGCTCGTGATTCGAAATAAACCTGTGGGACTTTAACCCGCTGTTGTGAGACTTCTTACTTCAGAACTGAGACGAGGAGGAATTTCTTCAGCCAGAGGGTGGTGAATCTGTGGAATTCATTGCCACACAAGGCTGTGGAGGCCAGATCATTGAATGTATTTAATAAAGAGATAAATAGGTTCTTGACTGGTACAGCGATCAAGGGTTACAGGGAGAAAGCAGGAGAATGGGTTTGAGAAACCTATCAGACAGAATTGAATGGTGGAGCCGGCTCGACGGGCCCAAAGCCCTCATTCTGCTCTTATATCTTATTGTCTTATGGGTATCATGGTCGTGGTTTTTAGATGAAGTTAACGTCAATCAGGGTTGATATAGTCTGCTTAATCCAGGTTGTAGCAGATCTTATGTACAGCTCATGGACAGAACAATCTTAGTATAGGACTTCACACGGATCAATCTCTCAGCATTACGTACAGTACAGTCTGAGCTCGAGTCATCAGATAGAACTGTCTCTCAGTGTTATGTACAGTACAATCTGAGGCTTCAGATAGAACTATCTCTCAGTGTTATGTACAGTGCAATCTGAGGCTTCAGATAGAACTATCTCTCAGTGTTATGTACGGTACAATCTGAGGCTTCAGATAGAACTATCTCTCAGTGTTATGTACGGTACAATCTGAGGCTTCAGATAGAACTATCTCTCAGTGTTATGTACAGTGCAATCTGAGGCTTCAGAGAGAACTATCTCTCAGTGTTATGTACGGTACAATCTGAGGCTTCAGATAGAACTATCTCTCAGTGTTATGTACAGTGCAATCTGAGGCTTCAGAGAGAACTATCTCTCAGTGTTATGTACAGTACAATCTGAGGCTTCAGATAGAACTATCTCTCAGTGTTATGTACAGTACAATCTGAGGCTTCAGATAGAACTATCTCTCAGTGTTATGTACAGTACAATCTGAGGCTTCAGAAGAACTTTGTCTCACTGCTATGCACAGTACAATCTTTGGCTTCAGATAGAACTATCTCTCAGTGTTATGTACAGTACAATCTGAGGCTTCAGATAGAACATAGAACATAGAACATAGAAAGCCACAGCACAAACAGGCCCTTCGGCCCACAAGTTGCGCCGATCACATCCCCACCTCTCGGCCTATCTATAGCCCTCAATCCCATTAAATCCCATGTACTCATCCAGAAGTCTCTTAAAAGACCCCAACGAGTTTGCCTCCACCACCACCGACGTCAGCCGATTCCACTCACCCACCACCCTCTGAGTGAAAAACTTACCCCTGACATCCCCCCTGTACCTACCCCCCAGCACCTTAAACCTGTGTCCTCTCGTAGCAACCATTTCAGCCCTTGGAAATAGCCTCTGAGAGTCCACCCTATCCAGACCCCTCAACATCTTGTAAACCTCTATCAGGTCACCTCTCATCCTTCGTCTCTCCAGGGAGAAGAGACCAAGCTCCCTCAACCTATCCTCATAAGGCATGCCCCCCAATCCAGGCAACATCTTTGTAAATCTCCTCTGCACCCTTTCAATGGCTTCAACATCTTTCCTGTAATGAGGTGACCAGAACTGCGCGCAGTACTCCAAGTGGGGTCTAACCAGGGTCCTATAAAGCTGCAGCATTATCTCCCGACTCCTAAACTCAATCCCTCGATTAATGAAGGCTAGTACGCCATACGCCTTCTTGACCGCATCCTCCACCTGCGAGGCCGATTTAAGAGTCCTATGGACCCGGACCCCAAGGTCCTTCTGATCCTCTACACTGCTAAGAATGGTACCCTTCATTTTATACTGCTGCTCCATCCCATTGGATCTGCCAAAATGGATCACTACACACTTATCCGGGTTGAAGTCCATCTGCCACTTCTCCGCCCAGTCTTGCATTCTATCTATGTCTCGCTGCAACTTCTGACATCCCTCCAAACTATCCACAACACCACCTACCTTGGTGTCGTCAGCAAACTTACCAACCCATCCCTCCACTTCCTCATCCAGGTCATTTATGAAAATGACAAACAGCAAGGGTCCCAGAACAGATCCCTGGGGCTCTCCACTGGTCACTGACCTCCACGCAGAGAAAGACCCCTCCACAGCCACTCTCTGCCTTCTGCAGGCAAGCCAGTTCTGGATCCACAAGGCAACAGCCCCTTGGATCCCATGCCCTCTCACTTTCTCAAGAAGTCTTGCATGGGGGACCTTATCGAACGCTTTGCTGAAGTCCATATAGACCACATCCACCGCTCTTCCTTCGTCAATGTGCTTGGTCACATTTTCAAAGAACTCAACCAGGCTCGTAAGGCACGACCTGCCCCTGACAAAGCCGTGCTGACTACTTTTGATCATACTAAACTTCTCTAGATGATCATAAATCCTGTCTCTCAGGATCCTCTCCATCAACTTACCAACCACTGAGGTTAGACTCACCTTTCGGTAATTTCCCGGGCTGTCCCTGTTCCCTTTCTTGAATATAGGGACCACATCCGCAATCCTCCAATCCTCCGGAACCTCTCCCGTCTCCATCGACGATGCAAAGATCATCGCCAAAGGCTCCGCAATCTCCTCCCTCGCCTCCCACAGTAACCTGGGGTACATCCCATCCGGTCCCGGCGACTTACCAACCTTGATGCCATTCAATAGTTCCAACACATCCTCTTTCTTTATGTCCACATGCTCGATCCTTTCTGTCCTCCGCAATCCAGCAGTACAACCACCCAGATCCCTTTCCACCGTGAATACCGAGGTAAAGTATTCATTAAGCACCTCCGCCATTTCTAACGGTTCCGCACAAACTTTTCCCCCTTCACCTTTTAAGGGTCCTATGCCTTCACATCTCATCCTTTTACTCTTGACATATTTGTAGAAAGCCTTGGGATTCTCCTTAATCTTACCCGCCAAGGTCTTCTCATGACCCCTTCTCGCTCTCCTAATTTCCTTCTTAAGCTCCTTCCTACATTGCGTATACTCCTCTAAATCCTTAACACCTCCTAGCTCTCTGAACCTTCTGTACGCCTCTCTTTTCTTATTTACCAGGTTCATCACAACCTTCGTGCACCACGGTTCCCGTACACTACCAACACCCCCCTGTCTCATCGGAACGTTGTCATGCAGAGCTCCAGACAAACATTCCTTGAAAATCCTCCACTTTCCTTCGGTACTTTTCCCCAAGAATGCCTCCTTCCAATTTACCCGTCTAATTTCCTCCCTGATGACACTGTATTTCCCTTTACTCCAGAGAAACACTTTCCTAGCCTGCCTGACCCTATCTCTTTCCAATGCTATCGTGAAGGAGATAGAATTATGATCGCTATCCCCAAGATGCTCACCCACCGAGAGATCCTCCACCTGTCCAGGTTCATTAGCCAGCACCAGATCAAGAACAGCCTCTCCTCTAGTAGGCTTATCCACATACTGTGTCAGGAAACTCTCCTGGACACACCTAACAAACTCCTCTCCATCCAAACCCCTAGCCCTAGGGATATTCCAATCTATGTTTGGGAAATTAAAATCTCCCATCACGACAACTCTGTTATTCCTACATCTCTCCAGGATCTGTTTCCCCATCTGCTCCTCAACATCTCTGTTACTATTGGGCGGCCTATAGAAAACACCCAGCAAAGTTACCGACCCCTTCCTGTTCCTAACCTCCACCCACAGAGATTCCGTAGTCAGTCCCTCCACGGCGTCCACCTTCTCTACAGCCGTGACACTATCCCTGATCAAGAGTGCCACTCCCCCCCCTCTCTTGCCTCCCTCCCTGTCCTTCCTGAAACATCTAAAACCCGGCACCTGAAGCAGCCAGTCCTGTCCCTGAGACATCCAAGTCTCCGTAATGGCCACCACATCACAATTCGAAGCAGCAATCCACGCTCCAAGCTCATCCACTTTATTCACTACACTCCTGGCATTAAAATAGACACATCTCAGACTTTCAGCCTGAGCACTTCCCTTCTCTCAGTGTTATGAACAGTACAATCTGAGGCTTCAGGTAGAACTATCTCTCAGTGTTATGAACAGTACAATCTGAGGCTTCAGATAGAACTATCTCTCAGTGTTATGCACAGTACAATCTGAGGCTTCAGATAGAACTATCTCTCAGTGTTACGTATTTTATTATTAAATTTATCATTTTATTGCCCAGAACCGAAGAGTCCCTTCTGCTGGATGAACATGGAATACCGAGGGGGGGTGTTTATTTGGGGTGGGGGTGAGGGTAGGGCGTGTGGGGCTGTCCCATACGGGGCACCGTCTGCGCCTTTAAAATAAAATCCAAAGTTACAAGAGTTTTCTCCCCCTCCTATTGTTTTCATTGTAACTATGATCTGATGTCAGTGATTGAAATCAGTTCGTCAGATGGTAGCAGGCACAGCACAATTCTCCAGTAGAATAGGCCTTCTGGACAATCGCCGGGTAAACCCTTAACTATCAGGGGCGCAACAAGTACGATAATACCCAGCCCCCCCTTCCCATTGCCAGACAGCACCCCCCCCCTACACCGCCCTCCAGCCCATGCTCCAATCCATTACTAATTAAAACTCTGTCTGTCTCCTCAAATTTTCCATGTCCCAGCATCCACCGCACTCCGAGGTAATGAATTCCACAGATTCACCACCCATTGAGAGAAGTAATTTCTCCCCATGTCTGTTTTAAATCTGCTGCCCCTTTCCCGTAAGATGCCCTACATTGTTCTACACTGTGATTCTCAATAGGCTGCTTTATACCATTCCAACTACAGTGGCACAGTGGTTAGCACTGCTGCAGAAAGGCACTTCGAGGGGGGTCTGTATACTGAGGATCCCACCCTTCCATCCTCCTCTAACCTAATTATAAGTGTGGGGAAGTTTTTTTGTTTTCTTTTTTTCTTGCTGGTAATGGCTTCAGGGATGGCAGTTCAGGCAGTATGCTGCATCTCCTGTGGGATGTATGTGGTGAGGAAATCCAGTAGTGTTTCAGGAGATTTTAGTTGTAAGAAGTGCATTAGATTGCAGCTTCTGGAGGAGCGTGTAAAGGAGCTGGAGGGGGAGGTAGAGGAACTCCGCATAATTCGGGAGGCGGAGGTGGAAGTTGATAGGAGTTATAGAGAAATAGTAACTCCTAGAAATGAGGCTTGGGTCAATGCCAGGAGGAGGGGTAAGAAGCAATCGGGAAGACAATCCCCTGGGGCGGATCCCCTCCATAATCGGTTTTCGGTGCTGGAGGCTACAGTTGAGGAGGAATCAACTGAGCATAGAGAGCAGATCTCTGGGGGTGAGCCGAGTGAGAAAGCTCAGGTGGTTAGGGGCTGTAAAAGACTGGGCCTTGTGATTGGGGACTCCACAATTAAGGGGACAGATAGGAGGGTCGGAACTAAAGGTAGGGACTCAGGGTTGGTGTGTTGCCTACCAGGGGCTGGGGTCCGGGATGTGTCTGACAGGGTATTCAGGACTCTTAGGGGGGAGGGAGATAAACCACAAGTTATTGTACATGTGGGGACACACGACATAGGGAGGATAGGGGAAGGGGATATTAGGCAGGGATTTATGGAGTTGGGGTGGAAACTAAAGGCCAAGACTGACAGAGTGGTTATCTCTGGACTCTTGCCTGTACCACGGGATAGTTTAGAGAGGAATAGGGAGAGGGAAGGTTTGAATTCATGGCTGAGGGGATGGTGCAGGAGGGAGGGGTTCAGGTACTTAAGCAATTGGGGCTCGTACTGGGGAAGGTGTGACCTCTATGAGAAGGATGGTCTACACCTTAATCAGAAGGGGACCAATATCCTGGGGGGTAAATTTGCTAAGGCCATGCAGGGAGGTTTAAACTGATTCGGGGGGGGGGAGGGATCCTGAGTAGTGGGGCTGAAAGTGAGGGATGCATGGATGGGGACTGCAATGCACGGCATTGCAGAGGTGGGGTGGAGCAGGGTTTGAAATGTGTATACTTCAATGCCAGGAGTATTCGCAATAAAGTGGGTGAACTTGCAGCGTGGATCAGTACCTGGGACTTCGATGTTGTGGCTATTTCAGAGACATGGATAGAGCAGGGGCAGGAATGGATGCTGCAGGTCCCGGGGTTCAAATGTTTTAGTCGAAGTAGGGAAGGAGGTAGAAGAGGGGGAGGGGTAGCATTATTGGTCAGAGATTGTATCACAGTGTCAGAGAGGAGGTTTGATGAGGACTTATCTGTTGAGGTAGTATGGGCGGAGATTAGAAATAGGAGAGGAGAGGTCACCCTGTTGGGAGTCTTTTATAGACCTCCTAAAAGTTCTAGAGAGGTTGAGGAAAGGATTGCGGAGTCAATCCTGCTTAGGAGTGAAAGTAATAGGGCAATTGTTATGGGGGATTTTAACTTGACTAATATTGACTGGAATTGTTATAGCTCTAGCTCGTTAGAGGGGTCAGTTTTTGTTCAAAGCGTGCAGGAAGGTTTTTTGACTCAGTATGTAGACAGGCCAACTAGAGGTGAGGCTATATTGGATCTGGTGCTGGGAAATGAGCCAGACCAGGTGCTAGACTTGGAAGTTGGTGTGCATTTTGGTGATAGTGACCACAATTCGGTTACGTTCACCTTAGTGATGGAAAGGGATAGGCATGAACCTCGGGCCAGTGGTTTTAGCTGGGGGAAGGGTAATTATGAGGCTATTAGGAGAGAATTTGGAAACATAGGTTGGACTAGGAGATTACAGGGACTGGGAACGTCCGACATGTGGAGTTTTTTCAAGGAGCAGCTACTGCGAGTCTGTGATAGGTATGTCCCTGTCAGGCAAGGAGGAATTGGTAGGGCTAGGGAACCGTGGTGCACCAAAAAAGTTTCTTTGTTGGTTAAAAAGAAAAAGGAGGCTTATGTTCGGATGAGACGTGAGCACTCGGGTAGTGCACTAGAAAGCTTTAGATTGGCTAAGAGGGAGTTGAAGAGCGAGCTTAGAAGGGCTAAAAGGGGACATGAGAAGACTTTGGCGGATAGGGTTAAAGAGAATCCTAAGGCGTTCTATAGGTATGTCAAGAACAGAAGGTTGGTTAGGGCAAGTTTAGGGCCAGTTATAGATGGCAGAGGGAAGTTATGTGTGGAACCGGAGGAGATTGGTGAAGCATTGAACCAATATTTCTCTTCGGTGTTCACGCAAGGGGACATGAATATAGCTGAGGAGGACACTGGGTTGCAAGGGAGTAGAATAGACAGTATTACAGTTGATAAGGAGGATGTGCAGGATATTCTGGAGGGTCTGAAAATAGATAAATCCCCTGGTCCGGATGGGATTTATCCAAGGATTCTCTGGGAGGCAAGAGAAGTGATTGCAGAGCCTCTGGCTCTGATCTTCAGGTCGTCGTTGGCCTCTGGTATAGTACCAGAAGATTGGAGGTTAGCGAATGTTGTCCCATTGTTTAAGAAGGGGAACAGAGACTTCCCCGGGAATTATAGACCGGTGAGTCTCACTTCTGTTGTCGGCAAGATGTTGGAAAAAATTATAAGGGATAGGATTTATAGTTATTTGGAGAGTAATGAATTGATAGGTGATAGTCAGCATGGTTTTGTGGCAGGTAGGTCGTGCCTTACTAACCTTATTGAGTTTTTTGAGAAAGTGACCAAGGAGGTGGATGGGGGCAAGGCAGTGGACGTGGTATATATGGATTTTAGTAAGGCGTTTGATAAGGTTCACCATGGTAGGCTTCTGCAGAAAATGCAGATGTATGGGATTGGGGGTGATCTAGGAAATTGGATCAGGAATTGGCTAGCGGATAGGAAACAGAGGGTGGTGGTTGATAGTAAATATTCATCATGGAGTGCGGTTACAAGTGGTGTACCTCAGGGATCTGTTTTGGGGCCACTGCTGTTTGTAATATTTATTAATGATCTGGATGAGGGTATAGTTGGGTGGATTAGCAAATTTGCTGATGACACCAAAGTCGGTGGTGTGGTAGACAGTGAGGAAGGGTGTCGTAGTTTGCAGGAAGACTTAGACAGGTTGCAAAGTTGGGCCGAGAGGTGGCGGATGGAGTTTAATGCGGAGAAGTGTGAGGTAATTCACTTTGGTAGGAATAACAGATGTGTTGAGTATAGGGCTAACGGGAGGACTTTGAATAGTGTGGAGGAGCAGAGGGATCTAGGTGTATGTGTGCATAGATCCCTGAAAGTTGGAAATCAAGTAGATAAGGTTGTTAAGAAGGCATATGGTGTCTTGGCGTTTATTGGTAGGGGGATTGAATTTAGGAGTCGTAGCGTTATGTTGCAACTGTACACAACTCTGGTGCGGCCGCACTTGGAGTACTGTGTGCAGTTCTGGTCCCCACATTACAGGAAGGATGTGGAGGCTTTGGAGAGGGTGCAGAGGAGGTTTACCAGGATGTTGCCTGGTATGGAGGGGAGATCCTATGAGGAGAGGCTGAGGGATTTGGGATTGTTTTCGCTGGAAAGGCGGCGGCTAAGAGGGGATCTTATTACAGGAAAGATGTTGAAGCCATTGAAAGGGTGCAGAGGAGATTTACAAGGATGTTGCCTGGATTGGGGGGCAGGCCTTATGAGGATAGGTTGAGGGAGCTTGGTCTCTTCTCCCTGGAGAGACGAAGGATGAGAGGTGACCTGATAGAGGTTTACAGGATGTTGAGGGGTCTGGATAGGGTGGACTCTCAGAGGCTATTTCCAAGGGCTGAAATGGTTGCTACGAGAGGACACAGGTTTAAGGTGCTGGGGGGTAGGTACAGGGGGGATGTCAGGGGTAAGTTTTTCACTCAGAGGGTGGTGGGTGAGTGGAATCGGCTGACGTCGGTGGTGGTGGAGGCAAACTCGTTGGGGTCTTTTAAGAGACTTCTGGATGAGTACATGGGATTTAATGGGATTGAGGGCTATAGATAGGCCTAGAGGTGGGGATGTGATCGGCGCAACTTGTCGGCCGAAGGGCCTGTTTGTGCTGTGGCTTTTTATGTTCTATGTTCTAAACATATAAGATGATTAGAGGTTTAGATAGGGTGGATAGTGATAGCCTTTTTCCTCTGATGGAGAAATCCAGCACGAGGGGGCATGGCTTTAAATTGAGGGGGGGTAGTTATAGAACCGATGTCAGGGGTAGGTTCTTTACCCAGAGGGTGGTGAGGGATTGGAATGCCCTGCCAGCATCAATAGTAAATGCGCCTAGTTTGGGGGCGTTTAAGAGATCCGTAGATAGGTTCATGGACGAAAAGAAATTGCTTTAGGTTGGAGGGTCACAGTTTTTTTTTTAACTGGTCGGTGCAACATCGTGGGCCGAAGGGCCTGTTCTGCGCTGTAATGTTCTATGTTCTATGTTCTATGTAATATGGGCTGAAGTTAGAAATAGGAAAGGAGCGGTCACGTTGTTAGGAGTTTTCTATAGGCCCCCAAATAGTAATAGAGATGTGGAGGAAGAAATTGCTAAGCAGATTATGGTTAGGTGTGGGGGTCACAGGGTCGTTGTCATGGGGGACTTTAACTTTCCAAATATTGATTGGAACCTTTGTAGGTCGAATAGTTCAGATGGGGCAGTTTTTGTGCAGTGTGTGCAGGAGGGTTTCCTGACACAATATGTGGATAGGCCGACAAGAGGTGAGGCCACATTGGATTTGGTAGTGGATACACACAGGGACACAGAGAGATAGAATCTCAGATACACACAGGGACAGAGAGAGAGAATCACAGATACACACAGGGACACAGAGAGAGAACCACAGATACACACAGGGACACACAGAGAGAATCACAGACACACACAGGGACACAGAGAGAGAATCACAGATACACATAGGGACACAGAGAGAGAATCACAGATACACACAGGGACACATAGAGAGAGAATCACAGATACACACAGGGACACAGATCGAGAATCACAGATCCACAATGGAACACAGAGAGAGAATCACAGATACACACAGGGACACACAGAGAGAGAATCACAGATACACACAGGGACACAGATAGAGAATCACAGATCCACAATGGAACACAGAGAGAGAATCACAGATACACACAGGGACACACAGAGAGAGAATCACAGATACACACAGGGACACAGAGAGAGAGAATCATAGATACACACAGGGACAGAAACAAGAATCACATATTTACAAAGGAACAATGCTTGGGTATTATATTTACACACAGAGTAATGACGTGTGGCAGAATCACAGACTGAGAATCACAGACTGCCGTGCATATCACCAACAAGATCCACTGCAGGAACTCACCAAGACTCCTTCAACAGCACCTTCCTAACGAGTAAACACTATTCCTAGACAGAGCAGAAACTGAGAACATCACCATCAGCAACATCACCTCCAATACACACACCATGCTGACTTGGAACGCTATCACTGTTCCATTGCTGTCACTGAGTCAAATCCAGGCACTTCCTCCCCAACACCCAATGGACAGCAGCAATGTCAAAAAGCAGCTCACCATCACATTCTCAAGGGCAACATGTGATGGCTCATTCCTGCTGGCCTTGCAGTTCCGGAGGGAGCTACTGGATTTGACTCAGCGACAGTGAAGCAATGACTACATAGATTCCAAGTCAGGATGGTGTGTGACTCGGAGATGAACTTTCAGGTGGTGATTTTGTAATCTATCCAATGTCCTTGTCCTTCCGGGTTACTCATTGGAGGTGTGTAAGGAGCCGTCACAGGAGGGAAAATGCTCCTTCACTGAAAGAAGACTCAGTTGGAAAACTGCACAAAGGTGGACAGAGTGAATGCTTCAGGTGATATCCGAGAGGTGCACTAAGTTATATTTGTTTTCAAAGATACTATACATGGACAGAGAGATGGGAAATTAAATAGAGAAACACACAAGAACACACAATCACAGGAACACACAGGGACACAGAGAGAGAATCACAGATACACACAGGAACACAGAGAGAGAATCACAGACACACACAGGGACACAGAGAGAGAATCACAGACACACACAGGGACACAGAGAGAGAATCACAGATACACACAGGAACACAGATAAAATCACAGAAACACACAGGGACACACAGAGAGAATCACAGATACACACAGGGACACAGAGAGAGAATCACAGATACACACAGGGACACAGAGAGAGAATCACAGATACACACTGGGGCATAGGGAGAATCGGAGGCAAACAAAGTGATTGTGAAATAGAATCACAATTAAACACAGATATTGTGAACGATTAGCATGAATAGAGACCACAACAGAAATGTTCATCCATACACACTGAGACATTGAAATAGACCTTCAGAGGGACACAGATTTGGATTTCCACAGTGCTGTGGAAGAGTGTCAGAATTCATGTGTGTTGCCCTTTATACAGTGATAGCAGTTTTGCCTTGAGTATTATTTCTGGCATTTGATCAATAAACATCTGTAAGAGATAATTGACAAGAAATTAGCAGGGGGGTAGTAGGGTAAATATGTGGGGTTATGGGGATAGGGCCTGGGTGGGAATGTGGTCAGTGCGGACTCGATGGGCCAAATAACCTTTCTGCACTGCAGGGATTCTATGAATACTATGGAATACAGAGTACTGGGCTAATGGTAAGATACTTGGTCGTGTGGATGAACAGAGGGATCTGGGTGTCCATGTGCATAGATCCCTGAAAGTTGGCACCCAGGTTGATGGGGTTGTTAAGAAGGCGGACGGTGTGTTAGCTTTTATTGGTAGAGGGATTGAGTTTCGGAGCCAGGAGGTCATGCTGCAACTGTACAAAACTCTGGTGCGGCCGCATTTGGTGTATTGCGTACAGTTCCGGTCGCCATATTATAGGAAAGATGTGGAAGTGTTGGAAAGGGTGCAGAGGACATTTCCCAGGATGTTGCCTGGTATGGGGGGAAAATCGTATGAAGAAAGGCTGAGGGGCTTGAGGTTGTTTTCGTTAGAGAGAAGGAGGTTAAGAGATGACTTAATAGAGGCATACAAGATGATCAGAGGATTAGATAGGGTGGACAGTGGGAGCCTTTTTCCTTGGATGGTGATGGCTAGCACGAGGGGACATAGCTTTAAATTGAGGGGTGAGAGATATAGGACAGATGTTAGAGGTAGGTTCTTTACTCAGAGAGTACTAAGGGCGTGGAATGCCTGCCTGCAGCAGTGGTGGACTCGTCAACGTTGAGAGCGTTCAAGTGGTTATTGGATAAACATATGGATGATATTGGAATAGTGTAGATTAGAGGGGCTTTAGATTGGTACCACTGGTCGGCGCAACATCGAGGGCCGAATGGCCTGTACTGCGCTGTAATATTCTATGTTCTATGATTCTATGAAAGTGCTTATAAGACAATTCTCACCAACTGGAATTTGAATAAGTCTGTTGATAGAATCCTGACAGTGCAGAAGGAGGCCATTCGGCCCATGGAGTCTGCACGACAACAATCCCACCTGGACACTATCCCCGCAACTCCATGCATTTACCCGACTGATTCCCCTGACACTACCCGGCAATTTACCATGGCCAATCCACCTAACCTACACATCTTTGGAGTGTGGGAGGAAACTGCAGCACCTGGAGGAATTCCACACGGACATGGGAAAAACATGCAGACTCTGCACAGACAGTGTCCCAAGCCGGGAATTGAAACCAGGTCTCTCGCAACAGTGCTGCCCACTGTGCCTTCCCCCGGTGTAACTGTGTAGCTGTATTCTTCAGAGTCTCAGCTTTCTGTTCCCCTTTTTACTGAATTCTTACTTAGGTCCAAAAGGTTAAAATTAAATTATTTCCACGCTGTTTTTGTATAAAAGATAATGGAAAAGTCGACACAGATTCCAGCCTTCATCCCAACAGGTCTGGCTGAAAACCAAGGTGACGCGATGTTTCTGTTATGCAGCGTCTTAGCCAAAGGCTGCTCAGAGAACTGATTAACGTTTTACGCACTCCACCTCACGTCGGCCTCCTCAGCCTTGGATGGAATGTTACACACATGCAGCAGAAAGATAATGGGGTTCACCCTGTCAATTCTGAGAATTTACAGTCTCTGTACTCTGGCCCTTTACCAAATAAACCTGTTGGACTTTAACCTGGTGTTGTGAGACTTCTTACTGCCTTTACTGGAGCCATTCACTGAGTTCTCCAATGTCTCTGTACTCTGTACTCTGGCCCTTTACTGGACCCATTCACTGAGTTCTCCACAGTCTCTGTACTCTGTACTCTGGCCCTTTACTGGACCCATTCACTGAGTTATCCACAGTCTCTGTACTCTGTACTCTGGCCCTTTACTGGACCCATTCACTGAGTTCTCCACAGTCTCTGTACTCTGTACTCTGGCCCTTTACTGGACCCATTCACTGAGTTCTCCACAGTCTCTGTACTCTGTACTCTGGCCCTTTAATGGACCCATTCACTGAGTTCCCCACAGTCTCTGTACTCTGTACTCTGGCCCTTTACTGGACCCATTCACTGAGTTCCCCACAGTCTCTGTACTCTGTACTCTGGCACTTTACTGGACCCATTCACTGAGTTGTCCACAGTCTCTGTACTCTGTACTCTGGCCCTTTACTGGAGCCATTCACTGAATTCTCCACAGTCTCTGTACTCTGTACTCTGCCCCTTTACTGGAGCCAATCACTGAGTTCTCCACAGTCTCTGTACTCTGTTCTCTGGCCCTTTACAGGACCCATTCACTGAGTTCTCCACAGTCTCTGTACTCTGTACTCTGGCCCTTTACAGAACCCATTCACTGAATTCTCCACACTCTCTGTACTCTGTACTCTGGCCCTTTACTGGACCCATTCACTGAGTTCTCCACAGTCTCTGTACTCTGGCCCTTTACTGGACCCATTCACTGAGTTCTCCACAGTCTCTGTACTCTGTACTCTGACCCTTTACTGGACACATTCACTGAGTTGTCCACAGTCTCTGTACTCTGTACTCTGGCCCGTTACTGGACCCATTCACTGAGTTCTCCACAGTCTCTGTACTCTTTACTCTGGCCCTTTACTGGACCCATTCACTGAGTTCTCCACAGTCTCTGTACTCTGTACTCTGGCCCTTTACTGGAGCCATTCACTGAGTTCTACACAGTCTCTGTACTCTGGCCCTTTACAGGACCCATTCACTGAGTTCTCCACAGTCTCTGTACTCTGTACTCTGGCCCTTTACTGGAGCCATTCACTGAGTTCTCCACAGTCTCTGTACTCTTTACTCTGGCCCTTTACTGGAGCCATTCACTGAGTTCTCCACAGTCTCTGTACTCTGTACTCTGGCCCTTTACTGGAGCCATTCACTGAGTTCTACACAGTCTCTGTCCTCTGTACTCTGGCCCTTTACTGGAGCCATTCACTGAGTTCTACACAGTCTCTGTACTCTGGCCCTTTACTGGACCCATTCACTGGGTTCTCCACAGTCTCTGTACTCTGTACTCTGGCCCTTTACTGGACGCATTCACTGAGTTATCCACAGTCTCTGTACTCTGGCCCTTTACTGGAGCCATTCACTGAGTTCTCCACAGTCTCTGTACTCTGTACTCTGGCTCTTTACGGGACCCATTCACTGAGTTCTCCACAGTCTCTGTACTCTGTACTCTGGCCCTTTACTGGACCCATTCACTGAGTTCTCCACAGTCTCTGTACTCTGTACTCTGGCCCGTTACTGGACCCATTCACTGAGATCTCCACAGTCTCTGTACTCTGTGCTCTGACCCTTTACGGGACCCATTCACTGTGTTCTCCACATCTCTGTACTCTGTACTCTGGCCCTTTACGGGACCCATTCACTGAGTTCTCCACAGTCACTGTACTCTGTATTCGGGCCCTTTACTGGACCCATTCACTGAGTTCTCCACAGTCTCTGTACTCTGTACTCTGGCCCTTTACTGGACCCATTCACTGAGTTCCCCACAGTCTCTGTACTCTGTACTCTGGCCCTTTACAGGACCCATTCACTGAGTTCTCCACAGTCTCTGTACTCTGTACTGTGGCCCTTTACTGGACCCATTCACTGAGTTCTCCACAGTCTCTGTACTCTGTACTCTGGCCCTTTACAGGACCCATTCACTGAGTTCTCCACAGTCTCTGTACTCTGTACTCTGGCCCTTTACTGGACCCATTCACTGAGTTCTCCACAGTCTCTGTACTCTGGCCCTTTACTGGACCCGTTCACTGAGTTCTCCACAGTCTCTGTACTCTGTACTCTGGCCCTTTACTGGAGCCAATCACTGAGTTCTCCACAGTCTCTGTACTCTGTACTCTGGCCCTTTACTGTAGCCAATCGCTGAGTTCTCCATAGTCTCTGTACTCTGTACTCTGGCCCTTTTTGATTTTTGTCTTCGGTTTTTCTGTCTTCCACTTTTCCTTTTGCTGCCTTTAGTTTCTGTCCCCACTTTACTTCCCTCTGACTTCCTGCGTCGGTCCCCATCCCCGCGCCACATTAATTTAAAGCCTCCCCAACCGCACGAGCAAACACTCCCCTCAGGACATTGGTTCCAGTCCTGCCCAGGTGCAGACCGTCTGTTTTGTACTGGTCCCATCTCCTTCAGAACCGGTTCCAATGTCCCAGGAATTTGAATCCCTCCATCTTGCACCATCTCTCAAGCCACATATTCATCTTGGCTCTCCTGACATTCCTACTCTGACTAACACGTGGCACTGGAAGTAATCCTGAGATTACTACCTTTGAGCTCCTACATTTTAGTTTAACTCCTAACTCCTTAAATTCAGCTTGTCGGACTTCATCCCATTTTTTACCTACAGTGTTGGTGCCGATATGCCCCACGACAGCTGGTTGTTCACCCTCCCCCCTCCAGAATGTCCTGCAGCTGCTCCGAGACACCCTTGATCCTTGCACCAGGTAGGCAACATACCATCCTGGAGTCTTGTTTGCATCCACAGGAACACCCGTCTGTTCCCCTTACAATTGAGTCCCCTATCACTGTCGCTCTGCCACTCTTTTTCCTGCCCTCCTGTCCAGCAGAGCCAGCCAGGGTGCCATGAACCTGGCTGCTGCCACCTTCCCCCGGTGAGCCATCTCCCCCAACAGTATCCAAAATGGTATATCTGCTTTGGAGGGAGATGATTGCAGGGGACCCCTACACTGCCTTCCGACTCTTCCTCTGTCTGGTGGTCACCCATTCTCTATCTCCCTCAGTAACTGTTATCTGCGGTGTCACCAACTCACTGAACGTGATATCCACGACTTCTTCAGCATCGTGGATGCTCCAAAGTGAATTCACCCACCGCTCCCGAGCTGTCAAGCCGTCTAACATGTGCGTCAGTTGGACACACATGATGTGACTGACTGTGGCACTGTGGTATAGGAAGATGTTCAGTGGGCCGTGGGGGGAGGTGAGGGGCTGGGATGGGAGAGGCACAGAGTAATTAGTGGGAGTAAGTGACAGTATAGTGAGAGGCATTGATGATGTGAAGATGCCGGCGTTGGATTGGGGTAGGCAACGTAAGAATTCTCACAACACCAGGTTCAAGTCCAGCAGGTTTATTTGGTAGCACGAGCTTTCGGAGTGCTGCTCCTTCATCAGAGGAATTGACAATTTTCTCTGTAACAAGGAGTCAGAGTGCTGTTGACTGTGTTGCCTGCCCCATGCCAGAGTTCAGGACATCTGGCTGGAGATGACCGTGGTTGTGAGGAGGATCCCACTGTTGTGGACCATGTCGGTACCAGTGACATAGGTAGAATGAAGAAGCAGCTTCTGCACAGACATTATCAGGAAATGGACACTGAATTAAACAACAGAACACAAAAGGTTATAATCTGGAGATGATTACCGCAGCCGCGTGCAAATTAGCATAGTGCACATCACATTAGAGAGATGAATACATGGTTTGAAAGACTGGTGGAAGAGGTAAGTTTCAGCTTGTGGGACATTAAAATCAGTTCTGGAGAAAGTGGGGGCTGTACCGTTGGGATGATCTACATCTGAACCTGCTGCCAGCAACGTTCTTGCAAACTACACAACTAGGGAAGCAGAGAGGGCTTTAAACTCAATAGAGGAAGGGATGGTCCTGGAGCGGAGGATATGATCACCACACCAACCTAACACATATTTTAATGAATTAGTTATCCTTTCACTGTTCCACAATTAAGGCTGTCTGTTGAACTAATCTGTCTGCTTTCCAATGATGTGGAGATGCCGGCGTTGGACTGGGGTAAACACAGTAAGAAGTTTAACAACACCAGGTTAAAGTCCAACATGTTTATTTGGTAGCAAAAGCCGAAAGCTTGTGTGGCTTTTGCTACTAAATAAACCTGTTGGACTTTAACCTGGTGTTGTTAAACTGCTTTCCAATACGGCAGGTGTCGTTTTTGTTTTAAATGGCTTTTGTTAATTCAGCTACAATATGTAATACCATTAATTCAAACTACATGAAGATAGTCACACTAAAACAACTGATTTTGAAACTACCAACAATGGTGAAATATGCTTCAAGCATAAAAACTTCTTCAGGTCAATAGACGGCGGTGAGGAATCCCATTGCTGTCATTGTCCGCACTCGCTGTTCTCTGCGACGTGACCACATGGACACCTTGCACTGCAGCACGGGTAAGTCATTGTCATTTAAATGCAGCCCAAGGATTTGCCAAACAAAATGTCACCACTCACTTCATTAGTCCCCATCGGGAGTTTTGAGTTCCAGCCTGAACATCACAACTCAGGATATATTGGCCCTGGAGGGGGGTGCAGGAGGATATCAGAGAACTAACAGGTCAAATTATCACAACATGTGTTGCATAGATGATTAGTCTGGTGTTTAAAATGTTTTTTCAAGACGATAGATTCGACAGGGAGAATTTGTTCCCTCTGTTGAAGGAATCCAGTAAATGGGCATTTTTTTTTAAAATTAGAGGGACACGGATCGAAGATGGGGGATGTGTTCTTTGATTTATTTCATTGGATGTGGGTGTCAGTGGCAAACCCAGAACTGTTGCTCACCCCTCATTTCCCAGTCGCTTGCCTCGGCCATTTCACACAGCAGTTGAGAGTCAACCACATTGCTTTGAGTCTGGATTCACATTGGACAGATCAAGATAAGACCAGGTTGATGGCAAATTTCCTTCCCTGAAGGGAATTGGTGAACCCAATGGAATTTGTAGCAGCCGGCGACTGCTCGAGTACAGTAGAATCATTGGAAGGGAACCCGCTGCAGACAGCCATGAGGCCAGAAACACAAGCACAGGGAGCTGACATAAAAACTGACACAAGGGCACAGAAAGTGACCTGAATGAAAGGTAGAGTCATAGAGGTTTACAGCATGGAAAGAGGCCCTTCGGCCCAACTTGTCTATGCCGCCCGTTTTTTAAATACCCCTAAGGACAGGAGTGGGAACTTGTACATGGAGTCAGAAAAGATAGGAGAGGCTTTGAATGAATACTCTTCTTTAGTGTTCAGCAAGGAGAGGGGCCATGTTTTTGAGGATGAGAGTGTGATACAGGCTGATAGGCTGGAGGAGGTAGATGTTCTGAGGGAAAATGCATTAGCAATTTTGAAAACACTGAGGGTCGTTAAGTCCCCTGGGCCAGCTGAGATATATCCTAGGATTCTTTGGGAGGCAAGGGATGCGATTGCCGAGCCTTTGGCTTTGATCCTTGGGTCCTCACTGTCCACGGGGATAGTGTCAGAGGACTGGAGAGTGGCGAATGTCGTTCCTCTGTTCAAGAAAGGAAATAGGAATGACCATGGTAATTATCGGCCGGTTAGTCTTACTTCAGTGGTCGGTAAGTTAATGGAAAAGGTCCTGAGGGATAGGATTTATGACCATTTGGAAAGATGCAGCTTAATCCGGGATAGTCAACACGGATTCGTGAAGGGTAAGTCTTGCCTCACAAACTTGATTGAATTCTTTGAGGAGGTAAGTGTGTTGATGAAGGTAGAGCAATTGATGTCATATACATGGATTTTAGTAAGGCGTTTAATAAGTTCCACCATGGTCGGCTCATGAAGAAAATAAGGAGGTGTGGGATAGAGGGAAATTTGGCCGATTGTATACGTAACTGGCTATCTCATAGAAGACAGAGGGTGGTGGTGGATGGCAAATTTTCAGACTGGAGACCAGTTACCAGCGGTGTACCACAGGGATCAGTGCTGGGTCCCCTGCTTTTTGTGATTTTTATCAATGACTTGGAGGAGGGGGCTGCAGGGTGGATCAGTACATTTTCTGATGACACCAAGATTGGTGGAGTAGTGGATGAGGTGGAGGGATGTTGTAGGCTGCAAAGAGACATAGATAGGATGCAAAGCTGGGCCGAAAAATGGCAGATGGAATTTAACCCTGATAAGTGCGAGGTGATTCATTTTGGTAGGACAAATTTGAATGCGGATTACAGGGTCAAAGGTAGGGTTCTGAGGAATGTGGAGGAACAGAGAGATCTTGGGGTTCATATCCACAGATCTCTTAAAGTTGCCACTCAGGTGGATAGAGCCGTGAAGAAGGCCTATAGTGTGTTAGTATTTATTAACAGGGGGTTGGAGTTTAAGATCCGTGTACAGGACCTTGGTGAGACCACATTTGGAATATTGTGTGCAGTTCTGGTCACCTCACTATCAGAAGGATGTGGAAGCTTTGGAAAGAGTGCAAAGGAGGTTTACCAGGATGCTGCCTGGTTTGGAGGGTAGGTCTCATGAGGAAAGGTTGAGGGAGCTGGGGCTTTTCTTTTTATAGAGGAAGAGGTTGAGAGGCGACTTAATAGAGGTTTATAAGATGTTCAGGGGATAGATAGAGTGAACGTTCAAAGACTATTTCCTCGGGTGGATGGAGCTATTAGAAGGGGGCATAACTATAGGGTTCATGGTGGGAGATGTCGGAGGGATGTCCGAGGTAGGTTCTTTACTCAGAGAGTGGTTGGGGTGTGGAATTGACTGCCTGCTGTGATAGTGAAGTCGGACACTTTAGCAACTTTCAAGCTGTTCTTGAATAGGCACATGGAGCACACCAGAATGATAGGGAGTGGCATAGCTTGATCTTGGTTTCGGAGAAAGCTCGGCACAACATCGAGGGCCGAAGGACCTGCACTGTGCTGTTCCATGTTCTCAGATCATCCCAATTGCCCGCATTTGGCCCATATCCCTCTATGCCAATCTTAACCATGTAACAGTCTAAATGTTTTTAAAACACAAAATTGTACCCGCCTCTACTACTACCTCTGGCAGCTTGTTCCAGACATTCACCACTGTCTGTGTGAAAAAAATGCCCCTCTGGATACTTTGGATCTTTCGCCTCTCAACTTAAACCTGTGCCCTCTAGTTTTAGACCACCCCCCCCCCCTCTCCACCCCCCCCCACCCCCCCGCCCCCCACCAACTTTGGAAAAAGATATTGACTATCAAGATGATCTGTGCCCCCCATCACCCCTCAGCCTTCTACACTCCCGAGACAAAAGTCCCAGTCTATCCAGCCTCTCCTTATAACTCAAATCATCAAGTCCGGGTCGCATCCTAGTAAATCTTTCCTGCACTTTTTCTAGTTTAATTATATTATTTCTACAATAGGGGGACCAGAAGTGTACACAGTATTCCAAGTGTGGCCTTGTCAATGTCTTGTACAACTTGAAGACGTCCCAAATTCTTTATTCAATGTTCTGAGCAATGAAACCAAGCATTCCGAATGCCTTCTTCACCGCTCTGTCCACCTGTGACTCCACTTTCAAGGAGCTATGAACATGCACCCCGAGATCTCTTTGTTCTGTAACTCTCCCCAACGCCCTACCATTAACTGAGCAAGTCCTGCCCTGGTTCAATCTACCAAAATACATCACCTCGCATTTATCTAAATTAAAAGCCATCTGCCATTCGTCAGCCCAATTGATCAAAATCCTGTTGCAATCGGAGATAACTTTCTTCACTGTCCAATATGCCACCAATCTTGGTATCATCTACAAACTTACTAACCATGCCTCCTATATTCTCATCCAAATCATTAATATAAATGACAAATAACAGTGGGCCCAGCACTGATCCCTGAGGCAACCGCTGGTCACAGGCCTCCTGTTTGAAAAACAACCCTCGACAAACACCCTCTGGCTTCTGTCATCAAGCCAATTTTGTATCCACTGAGACACCTCACCCTGGATCCCGTGAGATTTAACCTTATGCAACAACCTACCATGCGGTACCTTGTCAAAGGCCTTGCTAAAATCCATGTAGACAACATCAACTGCACTGCCCTCATCTGCCTTCTTGGTTACCCATTCAAAAAAACTGAATCAAATTTGTGAGACATGATTTTCCACTCACAAAGCCATGCTGACTGTCCCTAATCAGTCCTTGCGTCTCTAAATGCCTGTAGATCCTGTCTCTCAAAATGCTTTCCAACAACTTACCCACCACAGATGTGAGGCTCACTGGCCTCGGTAAGCTGCGATTACCTCAGTCCAAATGCACAGAGGCAAGTCTGCCGAGAGGCAGGTTTTTTACAAAATTCAAGATCAGACAATTAGAAACCAGAGACACATTATCAAGTGTAAAAGGGCAGTTATACATTTCCCGACAAACAAATCACCACTAGATACATGGGGCAGACGTGTTTCAGTCAAACAAAAGACTTGATGCCTATATATGGCTGAAACTAGACATTTTGGCGCACAGCACACAAACACAAAGGGTCCACAATTAAAACACATGAACACCCATTGAAACCCATCAAAAATGCTGTGAAACAAATCAGACCAAAGTACATGATAGACCGAATCTTCAGAAGCTTCGAGAAGGTAGCCAGAAAGGTATAGTTGTATTTTAATTTTAATTTTCTTATTGACCCAACAAATTCAGTTAAACGGCTGCAAGATGAAATAGTTGTGTTTTGTTGCCTTGTTCTGTATTGGATTCATCTCCTATAGGATTGGCTGGGAGATTTCTAGAGCTTGGCAGAGATGTTCAATGTTTGCTCGATTCACTGTAAAGTTCCAGCTGGATACCTGTCCCCTGCTCACTGAATCTACACAATGGAGCTCAATGAAAATGATTCATCTTCCACAGCCTTTCTCTCGGTTGAACTCGTTGTGAATCCTCGGCTACAACAACACATATATTCCAGCAAGATTTTGGTTCAGCTTCTCCCAACAGCACTGATTGGCTCCTCTGCCCCTGGTACCAAGCCAGCACCAATGGATCATGACCAATGTTCGCTGGCACCACTGATTATCCCGAGTATTCTGCCCTACAGTGCTCCATATCCCAGAAACCACAAACACTGATTCAAAGGATATCGAAGCAATTTTAAACATGGTTTACCCAGTAGGAGGACATGGAGAAGGCCATCAATCCCATCACCATTGCTCTACCTGCCATGTCCACTGGGTTGTGTCCATATGGAAAGGTTTTATTTTAGCTGATACCAACATATGAATTAGGAGTAGAAGTGGCCCATTCGAGCGCTCGAGCCTGTTCCGCCGCCATTCAGTAAGATCACAGCTGATCTGAATGTGTCTTATCTCTGCCGACCTCTGAGAACCATTGACTCCCTTGTTAGTCAGGAATCTATCTACTTCTGTCTTCAAAATGTTCATTGACCCTGTCCTCCACCACTTTCTGGGGAAGAGAGTTCCAAACATTGCACAGACTGTCAGACAGAATATATCGGATAATCTTCCCACTCTGATTGTGACCCAAATGAAACCCAAGGGTGTTTGTCCATCAAGCCAAGGCCCTTGATTGGTTGATATTTCATGATATTACAGAGCAAGCCTCGCTCTCACACTGAGCATCACCTTGAGATTAAACATCAGAGTCGGTTCAGCAGCACAACCAGTTCCAGTGGAACTCACAGACTCTTACTAACGGCCTGATCGATCTCAGAGTGAAGGTGGGCGGGTAAGAAGTGATTGGTTTGTCTCAATATCATTACCTTGTAATGTAATGTGTGAACATGATAATGAGCAATGTGATGATTATAACAGAGCCAGTAATATTGATGCAGAGTAGGATGGAACAGCTGAAGTTGCGGTTGCTAATAAATCTTCAATATTGTTGCTCATAGATAGTCTGGGTCCTGGAACTTGGGTAAAGATGGTCACACAGCCCAGCTCTCAGGTATGTCTCTCACTGACTGGCTGCTACCTGTCCTTGAATTTGGTGCTCACTCCGTGCTGTGTGAATGTTTGCAGCTGTATTACTGGCGTCAGTCTGAAGTGTGGGCAGTAGTACCTTCCTTTACTGTGCCTCACACTAAAGGTTCAGGAAGGCATTTATCACCTTCTCCACTCTCCCCTCCACTTGTACACAATAAATCTGAACAGAAGCGGTTCATCAACTATTGTCCTTCTCTTGGGCAGCGACTTATTGAAAAGTCTGGATCTAAACAACATGTATAGTGCAGTCTGAATTGGAATCGGCTCCATGTAAACCTTCCCATTGGCAGCAATCAATTCCCCAGCCAATGATTAAAGCCCAGCCTCAGTGGGTCCTGATCAATGTCTCCGGCATTATTGATGATCTGGAGCATTCAGCTCTACAAACTCAACAGGATGTTGGAACATTGGGTTCATCCTTCACTCGGGGAATGTGGCAGGGAGAAGGCTGATATTCTCATTAAGGCCAGTCCCTCCTCTTATTCGCTGAATTTGTTTTTACATTCTAGCTCCTTCAATCATGACGGCCAAAGTGAAACCCAGGGATGTTTCCCCAAGACCCGCATCAGGATGAGGCCCTTTAACTGGATGAGGGAAACTGTGGTATCACAGTGAGGTCACACATTTCATTGGGTTTGTAAACTGGATAAATTAGAGACAAGAGGTTTCACACCCCGTTCCAGTGACAGAAATGGAACTGCACTGACCCTTACTCTCTGGTTGATCCCTTTAGGAGTGAAAGCGGATGTGCAGAAGGTCTGAACATCTTTGTTTTGCGACGGGAGCTTGAACAATGGAACATTGGTAGCCAGCTGGCACTCACAAGGTTGGTGCTGTAAAATGTTTATTTTTACAGGTAGTTGAGAACCTTCCTCTTGAGGCGACTGATTGATATTGAATGCAGTGTCGGGATGGAAGGAATGACTAAATTAGGGCAGAGTGAACACATCAACATTCAGCTGCTCAGATTTTCCACCAACACCGAGCACTCAGACGTGAGAAAGGAAGTGTGGAGAGTTGAAGAAATTCTTCATTCAGACACTTAGCACGAAAAGTTTTGGAGGCAGAAACTGGGAAATAGTTTGAAGAAGTTGTAAGTTGTTCAACTCCAGAACTTATGGAATCTTCTGCTTTTCGTGCTGAGCTGACACCAGTAAAATTACAAGAAATGTAACAAACCAGTCAGTTTTACACTCAGAATCTTCAGTATTTATGGGGTGAATGGTTTTACTATTTGAGGGAAGCTATAAAATACCTGTTGTTATACTTGTTACTGTCCAGTATTTTCTGTGTCTAATTTCTTCTTCTGCTGCAGGGACATGGTTCGTGTCAGGGTGAATGTGCAGAAATGGGGTTTTGACCAAACTGCCACAGAGTGAAATCATGAGAAATGAAGTATCAAAGGCAAGTGGATTAATTAGAAGAGAGATCGAATCCCAACCCAAGACCAATCATTGTCTGTAGAAAGCTAAGGAGGAATGGAGGACAATTGAAATGCACCTCACGTCATCATCCTCTGTGTCCCAGTCTTTTTCTCAGTGCCAGCTCTACATCCTTTAATTTATTTATAATTGACGGTCTGTAGCTACCTTCCCACCGACCTCGATCTAAATGCTGTGTCACTGGGAATGGTTGAGGGATGAGAACATTGCAAATTTTACAGGAAAGTTAGATAAATATGTGAAGTAGTAGAACTTGTTAGTCAAACTGAAAGGGATGGGAAAAGAGAATTGTGAGAGTGAGAAATGCATTGAGTGGAGTGAAGACAAAGTCAGTGTTAGTGCAGGGTGAGAGTGAGACATGGCTGTGATGACACAATGATATGGCTGAGTGAGCACTTGGCTTTTCAGATTAGGATGTGAGGAAGTGTCTGGAGAGACAGGAATGAATGCAGGTGTAAGGGGTGTTGTTTTGTAGAGTTCATAGAATCATAGAAACCCTACAGCACAGAAAGAGGCCATTCGGCCCATCGAATCTGCACCGACCACAATCCCACCCAGGCCCTACCCCCATATCCCTACACATTTACCCACTAATCCCTCTAACCTACGCTTCTCAGGACACTAAGGACAATTTTAGCGTGGTCAATCAAACTAACCCTCACATCTTTGGACTGTGGGAGGAAACCGGAGCACCCGGAGGAAACCCATGCAGACACGAGGAGAATGTGCAAACTCACACACAGACAGTGACCCAAGCCGGGAATCGAACCCAGGTCCTTGGATCTGTGAAGCAGCAGTGCTAACCACTGTGCTACCGTGCCGCCCTGCTATCCAGTTGTGCTGGGAAATGCTGGGAAAATAAGAGTGTGAGTCTCGGCTCCTGAGCGAGTTACGTCACGCACTTTCCTGACCTCCTGATGTCCATGAACTTCTTGAAACACTTTTCCCATGTCCCACAATGTTCCTGCTCACTTTCTCAGCCACTTCCATTCATGCCTGCTGGTTTTACGAGGCTGGCCGTTTCCTTCCATCCTTGGCAAATGTGACCTCATTTCAATCACCAGATCCCACAGCAAGAGCTCCATCTGAGTGTCTGAGCCATGCGGGATGTGAGGGGAAATGTGGACACGGCTTTTCCAATTCTCCTCTCCATTCCTGTGATTGCTGAAGCCTCAGGAGAGGATTGAACAATTCAGCCATCAGAACCTCTGGCTGGTCAAACGTTATCCAGCTGATGCAGATCTCAGCAATGACCTGCTATGAAATCCAAATCCTCTTGAGAAATGTTTCCTTTCAAAGATTCAGTGAATCAATGCCAGACTCAGAATCAGGGTGCTAATGCCTTGGTTGAATTAAATGTGTTAAATGCTGCCATTCTGACCTCAGAGACATCATCGAGAATCCCAATTCATTTTAAGAATAAGGACAACCCTCCTTTAATTTAGGGAATCATAATTTTTCCAAACACGATCCAATTGTTACTCTGGGTAATGAAGCTTGATACTGCGAGGCCAAGTATATCACTGGAGTGTTGTTGATGGACAACCCTCCTTTAATTTAGTGAATCATAATTTTCCCAAACACTGGGCTGGATGTTGAGGTAGAATTCTCATCAGCTTATTGTTCACCAGCAGTGCAATAACAGGAAAACTACAGACACTCCATCTGCTGCAAATACACCGGCAGCATGTGTCACACTTATAGCTCAAGCTGATTTCACTATTCACGCTGGAACCATTGGCTAATATTTCATCAGCTGATTTAAGTCACCATTCCCACACAAGTGTCTCCACCATCTTTGACCTCAGCACTAATTGGCTACTTCCTAGAATTCTGTGCAGTATATTTGAATGAGAATCATCCCCCTTGTAAACTGGTACAGGTACTGGACCCCTTATCCAGCGTCCCAGAAACAGGAGGGTCTCAAAAACCTATTACACTTGACGCTGACGCCACATGATACAATTTGTATTTGTCAAGTCCCAGATTCCCATATCCATAACCAGCACACGCAGTTTAACCATTGCTCGAACATGTCTCTCTCTGTATAATTCCAGACTTTATTACGAGTGTTTTCATGTCAAAAGTCCCGTGGCTGGCAGGAGCACCAAGACAAAAGGTCACTGACTATAAAGCAGAAAGTAGAGTTACTGATGCGTCTGGAGAAAGGCACCTCAGGGAAAAGGGTAAGCAAATAGAATGGTGTTGGGAAATCACCCATTTATGATCTGAAGAAGCAAATGGAGAAATTAAATGTTATTCTGACAGTGATGTGCCCAAATTAATGGATAATAGGAAAACCCTCCATCAGTTAAAGACTGTCCATGTAGACAAAGTGTTATTAGAGTGAATCATACACTGTCAGAGTGCAACATATCCATTACCATGGCCAAAGCGAAAGTGTTCCATAAAGAGCTAGGCCTAACAACACCATGTTATTGAGCGTCAGGGTGGCAGAACAAGTTTACAAACTGCCATGGTGTATGTGTGCTGAAAGTATATGGTGAAGAAACCTTCGCTGGCCATGAAGCTGCAGAGACATACTTGGATGAATTTTCCATGATAATATTGGAAGAAGGTCAAAGAGCAGGGCATGTGAACATGTGTTATTGGTGACAGTCAGAAGATTGCATTGTTCAAAGGGATCAGAGTCTTCCCTGTTGTTTACAAGGCCAATCAATCAGTGCACATGGATGCCTCAACCAATTTCCCTTGATTGGTCCGAGAGCCATTTTGTCCCTGAAGTCAGGGTTCAGTGTCGGTGTCTGGGGGTTCCTGAGAGCTGCATGGTTATTTTGTCCTCATCAGGAACATTGTTTTCAGAACTTATTTTCTGCCCAAATGTGTGTCCTCCATTCAGCCCAAGGATCAATGCATTTTGCGGGCAATCGCGACCAGATACAAGGCTGAATTCATGCACAAAATGCTCATTGCATTGAACAGAGGCTTGGGTGGGAGGGAATTCCAAGTAGTATTCAATGTGAACCATGCACTCTGCAGTGCTGCCAAGGCTGGGCCAACGGTACCCCAAGGTAGTTTGATAAATGGAAGGCACAACCTCAAGCCATTTCTCATGTTCTTAAATGGTGATGGTGAAATTAAACCTGAATTTAGAGCTTTTCATCTCTCTGAGGAGAAAACGTTGCTGAAGATCTATTGGCAGATGTGAAAGTCCTGCTTTCTCTTCCTCAGATGATATGCAATTTGAGTTGTAAAATTATGAAATAATAAAAGTACAATAATGAAATAAAAGTATTTATTTCTCATTCCTTCTCCGTGTTTTATCAGCATGCCATCCAGAAACCAGAATCCATAAACTACAGGACATGTTTAAACGGTGTAGTCAGTGCCTGAACCTTCAATATTCACAGCCTGTCTCAGTCCGGTAGATATCTCATCCTCGGTGGATGTGTAATTTGAGTTGTAAAATTATGAAATAATAAATGTAAAATAATGCACTAAACGCCTTGTCGTCTCTATTTCTCATTCCTTCTCCATGTTTTATAAGCACGCCATAAAGAGCCCAAAATCTGCCAAATCCACAAGATCAGGACATATTGGATCCAAGACATCCCAGGTATGGGGTCTGGTACCTGTACATTGTAAAATCCTCTCCCATCTGTGAGAAATGCAGCATTTTCCTGCCATCTTCCAGAAATTTCCTTGATTGGTGATGATGAAATGAAACCTGAATTTAACGGTGTCCGTGTGTCCGAGAAGAAAGATATTTTGTAAATATTGCTGGTATTTTTGAAAGACTTTCCTGTGCTGAAGCCCAGCTGTTGGATGAAGAAGATGTTGAGGATTCTGTAATATTGGCAACAATGCTGAAATTCACTGCCAAGTTCCACACAATGGAATAGACACCATGGTCTTGACCAAGAATAAAGAGAATGAGAGCGGTGATGATGAAGATGAATCTGTCTATTGACAGGTGAATAAGGATCACGGAGGAACTGATTCATGGCATCGATCAGAAGAGCTTCATTACAGAGCAGCATATTATGTGGGTCTAAAAGGTACAAGAGGTGTTTCGGAAAGAAAACCCCATGTACTTGAAACAATTTAAGCTGCAGGACATGTTTAAAAGACACACATTAAACCCTGAACTGTCAACATTCACAGCCTGTGTCTGAATGGCAGCTGTCTCTTCCTCAGTGGATCTGTAATTTGAGTTGTAAAATGATGAAATAATAAATGTACAATAATGAACAAAAAGCCTTGTCGTCTTTATTTCTCATTCCTTCTCCATGTTTTATCAACCCAGCAGATAGGGCACAAAATCTGCCAAATCAGCCCGAACCTTCAATTCTCACAGCATCTGTCAGTGTGACAGCTGCCTCTCCCTCGGTTGCAATGCAATATGTAAAATTATGAAATAATAAAAGTATAATAATTAAATTAGAAAAGCCTCAGGGTCTTTATTTCTCACTGATTCTCCATGTTTTACAAGCACGCGATCCAGAACTCCAAATCCACAATTCTGGAACAGATCCAGTGCCCAACGCCTCCGATACGGGATCCAGTACCTGTACATTGTAAAACCCGGTTCATTCTGCTGCTAATGCAGCATTTTCCTCTTACCTGCTTCAGCCCCGGTGATTGGGGGATTATTTGCTTGATTTCTGTATTTAATGCTGAGCTATATTTCGGTGTCAACAAGCTGAGTGCGAGGCTGCTAAAAATGACCAATCAATAGAGGCACACGGGTTGTGGAAACCAAATCGATGTGATCTACAGAGTTTTAGTATCAAAATAAATGTCTGACAATTGTATCAGGCCTGAAGATATTTTACTGAGACAGATGTCCAGGGCATCACTCACCTTGATATGCACTTCCCGACTGTCTCGCCACAGCACGGAAGGACCTTGAACCTCTGATGATGACATGTGTGAGCACCAGGTCGACACAATCAAGCTGAATCAAGAGGCTCAGACTTTCATGGCAGGTCTTGCTGATGTCTGCAGCCCCTGGTAACAAGGCCTCCCCCACAATGGAGCAGGAGGACATGCATTGCCAATGCTTGTTAAGGTGCCTGTCACTGGAGGATCTCATCCTGTCCTCTTCCTTCCCTGCAGTTCTGCTCACTCTTTATTGAAAGGGTTGAAAATAGTGAATTGTGAGAGTGGGAAATGCATTGAGTGGAGTGAAAACAAAGACAGTGTTTGCGCAGGGTGAGAGTGAGACATGGTTTTGAAGGGACAACAGTGAGACTGACTGAGCATTTAGTTTCGAGATGAGGAGGTAAGGTAGTGCTGATAAACTGATACGTTGTAAAACTCTATTCATTCAGCATCCAGTCGTTTCCTGTTGTCTGTTTGTCGTTCCTTGTGGGGAGTATGTTCTAACGTTTTTTCCTGTGGGAATTGGTTTCTGCTTTTCAACAGGGGAGGTGGCGAGCTGTTGGTGAATATCTAGTAAGTGGTCAAGATCCATTTTCCCAAGGTTGAAATTTGTCCTGCACTTTGCGATAAGATTTATTAATATCTAAAATAAATAACTGAATCAAATAATTAAGTTGTTAGTTTAAGATCAGAAGAATATCAGGACAGTTGATGTGTGATGACTGCGTTATGTGGGTGCTCATGGATACTGGTGTTATTCAGAGCAAGTATGTCTGCATTAAGTATCTGCGGCTTTAGGAGCTTCGGCTCAGAGACATTCAGCTGGAGTTTAATCCGGATAAATGCGAAGTGATGCATTTTGGAAGAAATAATGTAGGGAGGAGTTATACAATAAATGGCAGAGTCATCAGGAGTATAGAAACACAGAGGGACCTAGGTGTGCAAGTCCACAAATCCTTGAAGGTGGCAATACAGGTGGAGAAGGTGGTGAAGAAGGCATATGGTATGCTTGCCTTTATAGGACGGGGTATAGAGTATAAAAGCTGGAGTCTGATGATGCAGCTGTATAGAACGCTGGTTCGGCCACATTTGGAGTACTGCGTCCAGTTCTGGTCGCCACACTACCAGAAGGACGTGGAGGCGTTAGAGAGAGTGCAGAGAAGGTTTACCAGGATGTTGCCTGGTATGGAGGGTCTTTGCTATGAGGAGAGATTGGGTAAACTGGGGTTGTTCTCCTTGGAAAGACGGAGAATGAGGGGAGATCTAATAGAGGTGTACAAGATTATGAAGGGTATAGATAGGGTGAACAGTGGGAAGCTTTTTCCCAGGTCGGAGGTGACAATCACGAGGGGTCACGGGCTCAAGCTGAGAGGGGCGAAGTATAACTCGGATATCAGAGGGACGTTTTTTACACAGAAGGTGGTGGGGGCCTGGAATGCGCTGCCAAGTAGGGTGGTGGAGGCAGGCACGCTGACATCGTTTAAGACTTACCTGGATAGTCACATGAGCAGCCTGGGAATGGAGGGATACAAACGATTGGTCTAGTTGGACCAAGGAGCGGCACAGGCTTGGAGGGCCGAAGGGCCTGTTTCCTGTGCTGTCCTGGATCAGAATCTGAGAACAATAGACTGTCATGTTCCAATAATGGATCAGAAGCTGGATACAATGGCCCGGGATGTTCCAATAATGGATAAGATTCTAAGAACAATAAACGGTAATGTTCCAATAAAGGATCAGAATTTGAGAACAGCAGACTGTGATGTTCCCATCGTTGATCAGAATCTGAACAATAGGCCGTAATGTTCCAGTACTGGATCAGAATCTGACAAGAATGGACCGGGAAATTACAATGATGGATCAGAATCTGAGATCAATAGGCCGGAATGTTCCAATACTGGATCAGAATCTGAGAACAATATTTTGCAATGTTCGAATACTGGATCGGACTCTGGGAACAATACGCTGTAATGTTCCAATACTGGTTCAGACTCTGAGAAAAAAACAGACTGCAAATTTCCAATAATGGATCAGTATCTGTGAACAATAGATTGTAATGTTCCAATACTGGATCAGAATCTGAGAACAATACACTGCAAAGTTCCAATACTGGATCGGACTCAGAGAACAATAGGTTGTAATGTTCCAATCATTGATCAGAATCTGAGAATAGTAGACTTCAATGTTCCAATCCTGGATCAGAATCTGAGAACCGTGGACCGGGATATTACAATGATGGATCAGAATCTGAGATCAATAGACTGTCATGTTCCAATACTGGAGCAGAATCTGTGAACAATAGACTGCAATGTTTCAATACTGGGCCAGAATCGGAGAATATTAGAGTGTAATGTTCCAATACTGGTTCAGTGTCTGGGAACAATGGAAAGAGATTTTCCAATAATGGATGAGAAACTGAGAACAATACACTGTAGTGTTCCAATAATGGATGACAATGTGGGAACAATGGACCGGGATGCTCTAATAATGGATCAGATTATGAGAACAATAGACTGCAATGTTCCAGTACTGGATCAGAATCTGAGAAAAATAGACTGCAATTTTCCAATAATGGATCAGAATCCGAGAACAATAGACTATCATGTTCCAATAATGGATGGCAATGTCGGAAAAATGGACCGGGATGTTCTAATAAAGGATCAGATTCTGAGAACAATCGACTGCAATGTTTCAATACTGGATCAGATTCTGAGAGCAATAGACTGTAAAGTCACAGACCTCCAGTCGGAAAAAAGACCCTTCGACTGCTACCCTCTGTCTCCTGTGGCCAAGATGTGGAGATGCTGGCGTTGGACTGGGGTAAAAACAGTAAGAAGTTTAACAACACCAGGTTAAAGTCCAACAGGTTTATTTGGTAGCAGAAGCCACACAAGCTTTTGGAGCCCTCACCTGAGGAAGGTGTTTGGAGCTCAGAAAGCTTGTGTGGCTTTTGCTACCAAATAAACTGTTGGACTTTAACCTGCTGTTGTTAAACTTCTTCCTGTGGCCAAGTCAGTTCTCTACCCATCTAGCCACCTTTCCTTGTATCCCATGAGCCTTAACCTTCTTAACCAACCTGCCATGAGGGACTTTGTCAAATGCCTTACTGAAATCCATATAGACGACATCCACAGCCCTTCCTTCGTCAACTGTTTTTGTCACTTCCTCAAAAAACCCCAACAATTTTGTAAGGCACGGCCTCCCTCTGACAAATACTGGATCAGAATCTGAGAACAATAGACTGTAAAGTTGCACTAAAGGATCAGAATCTGAGTAAAATAGACTGCAATGTTCGATTAATGGCTCGGACTCTGAGAACAATAGGTTGTAATGTTCCAATCCTGGTTCAGAATCTGGGAACAATAGACTGTAATGTTCCTATAATGGATCAGAAACTGAGAGCAATCGACTGTAATGTTCCAATACTGGATCAGAAACTGAGAGCAATCGACTGTAATGTTCTAATTCTGGATTAGAATTTGAGATCAAAAGACTGCAATGTTCCAATACTGGATCAGAATCTGAGAACAATAGACTGTAAAGTTCCAATACTGGATCAGAGTCTGGGAAAAATATCAATGGATGTTCCAATAATGAATCGACCTGATGAACCTTCTCTGTACCCGCTCCAAAGCTAATATATCCTTTCTTAAATATGGGGACCAAAACTGTACACAGTACTCCAGTTGCGGCCTCACCGGTACCCTGTACAGTTGCAGCTTGACCTCCCTGCTTTTATACTCCATCCCTCTCACGATAAAGGCCAACATTCCATTTGCCTTCTTGATCACCTGCTGCACCTGCAAACTGAGTTTTTGTGATTCATGCACAAGGACCCCCAGGTCCCTCTGCACTGTAGCATGTCGTAATTTTCCACCGTTTCAATAAGAGTCCATTTTACTATTATTCCTTCCAAAGTGGATAACCTCACACTTACCAACGTTATACTCCATCTGCCAGATCCATGCCCACTGACTTAGCCGATCCAAATCTCTCTGCAGACTCTCTTTGTCCTCCACGCAATTTGCTTTCCCACTCATCTTTGTGTCATCCGCAAACTTTGTTACCCGACACTCGGTCCCCTCCTCCAGATCGTCGATGTATATGGTAAATAGTTGAGGCCCCAGCACTGATCCCTGCGGCGCGCAACTAGTCACTGATTGCCAACCGGAAAAGCACCCATTTATTCCGACTCTCTGCTTTCTGTTAGATAGCCAATCCTCAATCCATGCTAACACTTTACCCCCAACTCCGTGTATCTTTATCTTATGCAGCAACCTTTTGTGAGGCACCTTATCGAATGCCTTCTGGAAATCTATTTACACAACATCCACCGGTTCCCCTCTGTCAACTGCACTCGTCGTATCCTCAAACAATTCCAGTAAATTAGTCAAACATGGCTTTCCCTTCAAGAATCCATGCTGCAGCTGCTTGATTGAACCATTCTTTTCCAGGTGACCTGTTATTTCTTCCTTAATGATAGATTGCAGCATTTTCCCAACTACGGATGTTAAGCTAACCGGCCTGTAGTTACCTGCCTTTTGTCTACCTCCTATTTTAAACAGTGGCGTTACATTAGCTGTTTTCCAATCAGCTGGCACCTCCCCAGAGCCCAGTGAATTTTGATAAATAACAACTAATGAATTTGCGATTACTTCTGTTGTTTCTTTTAGAACCCCGGGATGCATTCCATCCGGACAAGGGGACCTGTCTACCTTTAGTTCCATTAGCCAACCCAGCACTACCTCTTTAGTAATAGTGATCGTTTTAAGGTTCTCACCCCCGACAGTCCCGGGTTAGGGCAGAAGTTGTTATTTGTAGTTCAGTTAGGGCATCATGATCGGCATAGATTTGGAGGGCCGAGGGGCCTGTTCCTGTGCTGTACTTTCCTTTGTTCTTTGTTGATTATTGATTACCTTGGATGACACCCTCAGGATGTAGTCTCCTTTACTGACAACTTTGCTGACATTATCATCAAAATGGTCTCACGAATGGACCCTGAGGAAGGGTCACACAGACGTGAAACATTGGCTCTATTCTCTCTCCACAGATACTGACAGACCTGCTGAGATCTCCCAGCATTTTCTGTTTCTGTATTCATTTATTGACTCCATTTGCTTTCATTCCCACGCAGCTTTCTCCTGTTCAGTTGATATGTAAATGTTGAAATGTTCAGCAAACTGCTGGATAATTCCTGGAAATATTAAGGCAAGTCCCCGAAAAATACATCATTCCTCAATCCATCTCGCGCCAGCTCCCCCATCCTTTACGTCTCTCCTATACATTGCAACAACCCTTTCTTCATCCTTGCCAAGAGTATCGTCACCTTGGCTCATTCCTCTGCCAGGTCACAAGCTCCGCATGAAGCCAAGAGCCGGAGAACCAGTTGGGAGCAGCACACTTGTTTATAAAGCGAGAATTCACAATACAGGAGACGCTGAGGTTGAGAATTTACCATAATGTGGGCGTTCCAGAGCATCATCCTTCTGTTTGGACTGCTGGATACAGTCATGGGGGAGTAGGGAATTCGAGGGCCGAAGGGCCTGTTCCGGTGCTGTCCTTTCCTTTGTTCTTTGTATGTATGGGTGACATGGTGGCACAGTGGTAAGCACTGCTGCCTCACAGCGCCAGAGACCCGGGTTTGATCCCCGGTTTGGGTCACTGCCTGTGCGCAGTCTGCACGTTCTCCCCGTGTCTGCATGGGTTTCCTCCGGGTGCTCCGGTTTCCTCCCACAGACCAGAAGACGTGCTGTTTAGTTGCATTGATCATGCTAAATCCTTCCTCAGTGTACCCGAACAGGCGCCGGAGTGTGGCAGCTAGGGGATTTTCACCGTAACTTAATTGCACTGTGAATGTGAGCCTACTTGTTTCATGAATAAATAAGCTTTAGAAACGTGATCAGCCCTGTGTGCAAAGCAGAGAATGCCTGTCTTACACCATTGTATCAGTAACATTCTCAAAGGGGCCACACAGCGCCAGGGATCCTGGTTCAAATCCGGCCTCTGTGTGGAGTCCGCACATTCTCCCCGTGTCTGCATGTGTTTCCTCTGGGTGCTCCACTTTCCTCCCACAGTCCAAAGATGTGCAGGTTCGGTGCATTGGCTGTGCTAAAAATTGCCCGTTATTGTCAGGGAGACTATCAGGGTGGATGCGTGGGGTTATGGAAATAGGGCCTGGGTGGGATTGTGGTCAGTACAGACTCATCATAAATTGTATCATAGAAACCCAACAGTGCAAAAGAGTCCATTCGGCCCAGCGAGTCTGCACCAACAACAATCCCGCCCAGGCCCTATCCCCATGACCCCACATATTTACCCCACGAACACCTCTAATGTACACATTCTGGACACGAAGGGAAAATTTAGCCTATAATTCACCCCACTGATAGTCTCAATAGATTACAATTATATCGTCTCTTTAATGTAATTAAACAGAACGTAATGAAAAACATGAAACATATTTCTAATCTGAATTTCTCATCACAATGAAACACAATTTTCATTGAAAATTGGGGATGAAGCGGAAATGATCGAGAGTTTCAGGTTTCTAGGTGTCCAGATCACCACCAACCTGTCCCGATCCCTCCACACATTCGCTACAGTTAAGAAAACCCACCAACGCTTGTACTTCCTCAGGAAGCTAAGGAAACTTGGCATGTCCACTACGACTCCCAACAACTTTTACAGATGCATCATAGAAAGCATTCTTTCTGGTGTATCACTGTTCCTGCTCTGCCCAAGGCTGCAAGAAACTATAAAGGGTCATGAACAATGCCGAATCCATCACTCAAACCAGCCTCCCACCCATTGACTCTGTCTACACTTCCTGCTGCGTCGGGAAAAGCAGCCGGTATAATCAAGGACCCCACGCACCCCGGATATTCTCTCTTCCACCTACTTCCATCGGGGAAAAGAGACAAAAGTCTAAGGCCATGTACCGACGGATGCGAGAGCAGCTTCTTCCCTGCTGCCATCAGACTTTTGAATGGACCCATCTTATATTAATTAGGTAACCATATATAATATATATATATATGATGTAATACCTTATTATTATATTAAGTTGATATTTCTCCAGCTATGATGGTAACACTACATTCTGCATCCTCTCCTTTTTGAAGGGTATGCTTTGTCTGTATAGCTTGCAAGAAACAATGTTTTTCACTGTATACTAACACATGTGACAATAATAAATCAAATCAAATCCAATCATTGCTCCTTCTCAGCACCAGCATTGCAGTGTGTTGTTTGTTTTCTCACCTGTAATTGATTACTCTGATAGGTTGCTCTGCCGAGTCTCAGGAGTGTTTCTGCTGTGTATTAAAGAGAAGACCTTCAGTGTGAGACCTCAGTAAATGGCCATGGTTTACGCCACGGGCAGACAGAAGCCAGAGGGTGGTTGTAGAGAGTTGTTTTTCAAACTGGAGGCCTGTGACCAGTGGTGTGCCTCAGGGATCAGTGCTGAGTCCACTGTTATTGTCATTTACATAAACGATTTGGATGAGAATATAGGGGGCATGGCTAGTAAGTTTGCAGATGACACCAAGATTGTTGGCAAAGTGGACAGTGAAGAAATATATCTCCAATTGCAACGGGATCTTGATCAACTGGCCAGTGGGCGGACGAATGGCAGATGGAGTTTAATTTAAATAAATGCGAGGTGATGCATTTTGGTAGATTGAACCAGGGCACGACTTACTCAGTTAATGGTAGGGCGTTGGGGAGAGTTACAGAACAAAGAGATCAAGGAGTAAATGTACATAGCTCCTTGAAAGTGGAGTCATAGGTGGACACAGTGGTGAAGAAGGCATTCGACATGCTTGGCTTTATCGGTCAGAACATTGAATATAGTAGTTGGGACGTCTTGTTGAAGTTGTATAAGACATTGGTAAGGCCACACGTGGAATACTGTGTGCAATTCTGGTCATCTTATCATAGAAAGGATATTATTAAACTAGAAAGAGTGCAGAAAAGATTTACTGGGTTGCTACTGGGACTTGATGGATTGAGTTATAAGGAGAGGCTGAATAGACTGGGACTTTTTCCCCTGGAGCGGAGGAGGCAGAGTGCTGATCTTATAGAGGTCTATCAAATAATGAGGGGCACAGATCAGCTCGATAGTCAATATCTTTTCCCAAAGGTAGGGGAGTCTAAAACTAGACGGCATAGTTTTAAGGTGAGAGGGGAGAGATACAAAAGTGTCCAAAGGGGCAAATCTTTCACACAGAGGGTGGTGAGTGTTTGGAACAAGCTGCAAGAGGTAGTAATAGAGGCGGGTACAATTTTATCTTTTGAAAAGCATTTAGATAGTTACATGTGTATAATGGGTATAGAGGGCTACAGGGCACATCCGGGCAATTGGGATTAGCTTAGGGGTTTAAAAAAAAAAGGGCGGCATGGACAAGTTGGGCCGAAGGGCCTGTTTCCATGCTGTAAACCTCTCTGACTCTATGACACCATCGCTTCTCTCAGAAAACACACTGATCCACTATCGGTCAAGCTGGACCAGTTACTATCCTATTCTCGCTGCCATTGGAGTTCCTGGTAGGTGATTGCAACAGATTAAAATGGATTTATTCATGACACAAGTGGGCTTACTTTAACACTACAATGAAGTTACTGTGAAAATCCCCTAGTCGCCACACTCGGCTCCTGTTCGGGTACACTGAGGGATAATTTCGCATGGCCAAAGCAACTAACCAGCACGTCTTTCAGACTGTGGAAGGAAACCGGAGGAAACCCACGCAGACATGGGGAGAACCTGCAGACTCTGCACAGGCAGTGGCCCAAGCCGGGAACTGAACCCGGTCCCTTGTTGTTGAGGCAGCAGCGCTGTCCACTGTGATACCGCTCCACCCAAAATAGAGTATACATGACGTCTGCTATGAGGAGGCTCCCTCCCATCACCTCCTAACTTTGGAGAGAGTGAAGTTGCTCCCCGGAGCAGTATATCTGGGCTGATGGAACGGCAGTGGTTCCCTCCTGACCAGAGTGACAGCTCATGGGACCACAGACCCGACCAGCTTCTATAGCTACTGAGGTGTGATGAGGGGTTGCCAGTGATTAGTCTTTGCTGGAATATTACTGTTCAACTTTGTCAGTCGAGGTATAGATTACAAAAGCAGAGAGGTCATGATGGAGTTGTATTAGAGGGATGAGCGTTGGCGAGGCCACGGCTGGAGTACTGTGTGCAGTTCTGGTCACCACATTATAGGAAGGATGTGACTGCACTGTGGGGGGTGCAGAGGAGATTCACCAGGATACTGCCTGGGGTGGAACATTTAAGGTAGGAGGAGAGGTTGGATAGTCTTGCGTTGTTTTCATTGTAGCAGCGAAGACTGAGGGGCGACCCGATTGAGGTGTTGAAGATGATGAGGGATGTGGACGGGGTGGAGAGGGAGCAGCTGTTCCTGTTATTTGAAGGGTCAGTTACAAGGGGACACAAGTTAAAAATGAAGGGTGGGAGGTTTCAGGGGGATTTGACGAAAAACGTTTTTACTCAAATGGTTTTGATGGTCAGGAATGCGCTGCGTGGGAGGGTGGTGGAGGTGGGATGCCTCACATCCTTTAAAAAGTACCTGGATGAGAATTTGGTGCGTCATAACATTCAGGGCTATGGGACTGCTGGCAAGTGGGATTGGGTGGGCAGGTCAGGGCAGTTCATGCGTCGGTGCAGACTCGATGGGCCGAAGGGCCTCTTCTGCTCTGTGGTATTCTGTGATTCTGTGATTCTGTGAACTTGATTCACCTGCTGTTTCCCCTCGCTTGAGGAATCATTCTTCCTTGTGGTGGGCGTTGGGAGGGAGAGCTGTGGTCGGGGTGATGAACTTTAACTTGTGAACACAAATAACAATCATGAATTCGAAAGCAATCTCACATCGGCTTTCTGCAGCTCTTTGATTTCATACAGGAAGTGTACAAAATGTGTCCCATCTAATTGGAGCTGCTTTATCATTCTTCTGAAGGTTCGTCAGATGTTGCCCCGCACCGTCCTCTTCCCCACCCTCACGCACATTCCCAGCATGGCATGGCACAATGGCAAAGTGGTTAGCACTGCTGCCTCACAGCGCCAGGGACTCGAGTTCAATTCTGGCCTCGGGTCACTGTCTGTTCGCATGTTCTCCCCATGTCTGCGTGGGTTTCCTCCGGATGCACCGGCTTCTTCACAGTCCAAAAATGTTTCGGTGAGGTGGATTGTCCATGCTAGATTGTCTCTTAATATCCAAAGACGAGCTGGTTAGGTGCATTGGCCATGCGAAATTCTCCCTCAAAGTACACAAACAGGCGCCAAAGTGTGGCGACCAGGCGATTTTCACAGTAACTTCATTGCAGTGTCAATGTAAGCCTACTTGTGAGTAATAAATATACTTCAACGTTTAACAGCATTTTGCTAATTTCAGAGCCTAGAGCTCTGGTTAACTTTCACAGCAACTGTCTCCCTTCTCTCCAGGGCACAAACCTCATGATGAATACCTACTGACCTTCAGATGGGACAGTGGAGAATCACCAGAATGATAGAGGGATTGTCAGGATTGTATAGGATTAATAGTTGGCACGGTGGCACAGTGGTTAACACTGCTGCCTCACAGCGTCAGAGACTCAAATTCAATTCCTGGCTTGGGTCTCTGCCTAAGTGCAGTTTGCATGTTCTCCCCGTGTCTGTGTGGGTTTCATCCGAATGCTGCTGTTTTCCCCCACAGTCCAAAGATGTCTCGGGGGCTGGATAGGGTGGAGGCGGAGAGATTCTTTCCACTTAGTAAGGAAGTTAAAACTAGAGGACACAGCCTCAAAATAAAGGGGGGTCGGTTTAAGACAGAGTTGAGGAGGAACAACTTCTCCCAGAGGGTGGTGAATCTCTGGAATTCTCTGCCCACTGAGGTGGTGGAGGCTACCTCGCTGAATATGGTTAAAGCGCGGATGGATGGATTCCTGATCGGTAAGAGAATTAAGGGTTATGGGGATCAGGCGGGTAAGTGGTACTGATCCACGTCAGATCAGCCATGATCTTATTGAATGGCGGGGCAGGCTCGAGGGGCTAGATGGCCTACTCCTGCTCCTATTTCTTATGTTCTTATGTTCTTATGTCTCAGGTAGGTTAGTTGACCTTGTCAAATTGACACTTAGTGTCAGGGGGACCAGCAGGGTAAATATATGGGGTTACGGGAATAGGGAGAGAAATTTGTTGAGTATATTCAGGAGGAATTTCTCATTCACTGTGTGGATGGCCCAAATAGAGAGGGGGCTAAACTTGAACTCCTCTTGGGAAATAAGGAAGGGCAGGTGACAGAAGTGTTAGTGAGCGATCACTTTGGGACCAGTGACCATAATTCTATTGGTTTTAAGATAGCTATGGAGAATGATATGTCTGGTCCAAAAGTTAAAATTCTAAACTGGGGCAAGGCTAATTTTGATGGTATCAGGCAGGAACTTTCAAAAGTTAATTGGGGGAGTTTGTGGGAAGGCAAAGGGACGTCTGGTAAGTGGCACGCTTTCAAAAGTGTGTTTACCAGGGTTCAGTGTAAGTACATTCCTCGTAGAGTCAAGGGCAAGGCTGGTACATAGAACATAGAACATAGAACAGTACAGCACAGAACAGGCCCTTCGGCCCACGATGTTGTGCCGACCTTCATCTGAAACCAAGATCAAGCTATCTCACTCCCTACCATCCTGGTGTGCTCCATGTGCCTATCCAATAACCGCTTAAATGTTCCTAAAGTGTCTGACTCCACTATCACTGCAGGCAGTCCATTCCACACCCCAACCACTCTCTGCGTGAAGAACCTACCTCTGATATCCTTCCTATATCTCCCAGCATGAACCCTATAGTTATGCCCCCTTGCAATAGCTCCATCCACCCGAGGAAATATTCTTTGAACGTTCACTCGATCTATCCCCTTCATCATTTTATAAACCTCTATTAAGTCTCCCCTCAATCTCCTCCGCTCCAGAGAGAACAGCCCCAGCTCCCTCAACCTTTCCTCATACGACCGACACTCCAAACCAGGCAGCATCCTGGTAAATCTCCTCTGCACTCTCTCCAGCGCTTCCACATCCTTCTTATAGTGAGGTGACCAGAACTGCACGCAATATTCCAAATGCAGTCTCGCCAAGGTCCTGTACAGTTGCAGCATAACCCCACGGCTCTTAAACTCCAACCCCCTGTTAATAAAAGCGAACACACTATATGCCTTCTTCACAGCTCTATCCACTTGAGTGGCAACCTTTAAAGATCTGTGGATATGGACCCCAAGATCTCTCTGTTCCTCCACAGTCTTCAGAACCCTACCTTTGACCCTGTAATCCACATTTAAATTTGTCCCACCAAAATGAATCACCTCACATTTATCAGGGTTAAACTCCATTTGCCATTTTTCAGCCCAGCTTTGCATCCTATCTATGTCTCTTTGCAGCCTACAACAGCCCTCCACCTCATCCACTACTCCACCAATCTTGGTGTCATCAGCAAATTTACTGATCCACCCTTCAGCCCCCTCCTCTAAGTCATTAATAAAAATCACAAAGAGCAGAGGACCAAGCACCGATCCCTGCGGCACTCCGCTAGCAACCTGCCTCCAGTCCGAAAATTTCCCATCCACCACCACCCTCTGTCTTCGATCAGATAGCCAGTTACCTATCCAATCGGCCAACTTTCCCTCTATCCCACACCTCCTTACTTTCATCATAAGCCGACCATGGGGGACCTTATCAAACGCCTTACTAAAATTCATGTATATGACATCAACCGCCCTACCTTCATCAACACACCTAGTTACCTCCTCGAAAAATTCTATCAAATTTGTGAGGCACGATTTGCCCTTCACAAATCCGTGCTGACTATCCCGGATTAATCCGCATCTTTCTAAATGTTCGTAAATCCCATCCCTAAGGACCTTTTCCATCAATTTACCAACCACCGAAGTCAGACTAACCGGTCTATAATTACCAGGGTCATTTCTATTCCCTTTCTTAAACAGAGGAACAACATTTGCCACTCTCCAGTCCTCCGGCACCATCCCCGTGGACAGCGAGGACCCAAAGATCAAAGCCAAAGGCTATGCAATCTCATCCCTCGCCTCCCAAAGAATCCTAGGATACATTTCATCAGGCCCAGGGGACTTATCGACCTTCAGTTTATTCAAGACTGCCAATACATCCTCCCTCCGAACATCTATTTCCTCCAGCCTATTAGCCTGTAACACCTCCTCTTCCTCAAAAACATGGCCCCTCTCCTTGGTGAACACTGAAGAAAAGTATTCATTCATCACCTCGCCTATCTCTACTGATTCCATACACAAGTTCCCACCACTGTCCTTGACCGGCCCTAACCTCACCCTGGTCATTCTTTTATTCCTCACATAAGAGTAAAAAGCCTTGGGGTTTTCCTTGATCCGACCCGCCAAGGACTTCTCATGTCCCCTCCTAGCTCTCCTCAGCCCCTTTTTCAGCTCATTCCTTGCTAACTTGTAACCCTCAATCGAGCCATCTGAACCTTGTTTCCTCATCCCTACATAAGCTTCCCTCTTCCTTTTCACAAGACATTCCACCTCTTTTGTGAACCACGGTTACCTCTCTCGGCCATTTCCTCCCTGCCTGACAGGGACAGACCTATCAAGGACACCCAGTATTTGTTCCTTGAAAAAGTTCCACTTTTCATCAGTGCCTTTCCCTGACAGTTTCTGTTCCCATCTTATGCCCCCTAATTCTTGCCTAATCGCATCATAATTACCTCCCCCCCTATTGTAAGCCTTGCCCTGCCGTCCGGCCCTATCCCTCTCCATTGCAATAACAAAAGACACCGAATTGTGGTCACTATCTCCAAAGTTCTCTCCCACAACCAAATCGAACACTTGGCCCGGTTCATTTCCCAGTACCAAATCCAATGTGGCCTCACCCCTTGTCGGCCGATCCACATATTGTGTCAGGAAACCCTCCTGCACACACTGCACAAAAACTGCCCCATCCGAACTATTCGACCTACAAAGGTTCCAATCAATATTTGGAACGTTAAAGTCCCCCATGACAACTACCCTGTGACCCCCACACGTATCCATAATCTGCTTAGCAATTTCTTCCTCCACATCTCTATTACTATTTGGGGGCCTATAGTAAACTCCTAACAACGTGACCGCTCCTTTCCTGTTTCTAACTGCAGCCCATATTACCTCAGTGTGCATATCCCCCTCAAAGTGCTTTTCCGCAGCCGTTAAACTATCCTTGATTAACAATGCTACTCCTCCACCTCTTTTACCAGCTTCCCTACACTTCGTGAAACATCTATACCCCGGAACGTCCAACAACCATTCCTGTCCTTGCTCTACCCACGTCTCCGTAATGCCCACAACATCGTAGTCCCAAGTAGCAATCCACGCCCCAAGTTCATCCACCTTGTTCCGGATGCTCCTTGCATTGAAGTAGACACACTTCAACCCACCTTCCTGTCTACCGGTACCCACCCTTGACCTTGATACCTTCCCCAATACCTCACCACCCTCAACACTGACTTCCGGACTACAACTCCTTTTCCCACTCCCCTGACAAATTAGTTTAAATCCCCCTGAAGAGCCGTAGCAAATTTCCCTCCCAGGATATTGGTGCCCCTCTGGTTCAGGTGCACCCCGTCCTGTTTGTAGAGGTCCCACCTTCCCCAGAACGTGTTCGAATTATCCACGTATCTGAAACCCTCCCTCTTGCACCATCCCTGCAACCACATATTTAAGTGCACTCTCTCCCTGTTCCTCAACTCGCTATCACGTGGCACCGGTAGCGTACCAGAGATGACCACATGGTAGAAGTAGGGAATCCGGAATGACTTGGGATATTGACGCCCTGGTCAAGAAGAAGAAGGCACATGACATGCATACGCAGCTGGGATCAAATGAACCCCTTGAAGAGTAGAGGTAAGAGGGAAATCAGGAGGGCAAAAAGAGTGCATGAGATTGTTTAGTCAGATAAGGCAAAGGAGAATCCAAAGTGCTTCCACAAGTACATAAAGGGCAAAAGAGTAACAAGGGAGAGAGTAGGGCGTCTTTAAGATCAAAAAGGTGGAAGGTGTGATACGGGATAGGATCTACAAATATTTGGATAGACAGGGACTTATTAGGGAGAGTCAAGATGGCTTTGTGCGTGGTCGGTCATGTTTGACCAATCTATTAGAGTTTTTCGAGGAGGTTACCAGGAAAGAACAAGAACAAAGAACAAAGAACAATACAGCACAGGAACAGGCCCTTCGGCCCTCCAAGCCCGCGCCGCTCCCCGGTCCAGGATTGAATCCTGAATCCAGGATCCCCGCCCAATTTTCCAGCCTATCTACATCCTAATATCCTATCCACCGAGCGGTCCCTCACAGCTACGATGCTTTGTTCATCACAACCTATTAACTCACCCCCAACCCGCCATTCCAGACCATGTGATCTCCAGGGAGAGGCGAAAACCCAGAGAGAAAACCCCAGGGCCAATATGGGGAAAAAAAATCTGGGAAATTCCTCTCCGACCCCCTGTGGCGATCGAAACGAGTCCAGGAGATCACACTGGCCCTGATCAGAAAATGCTTCCCAACCCAATCCATTCCACTTCTGCCTTACGAACACCATCTGAATTCCCTGCCCCGAGACAGGTTCCCAACTATCCGCAGTCTCGCTCTGTACTGGCACCAGCAAGATGGTCATAGAATGAAGCCTTGAAACGAGAAACAAAGAACAATTAGCCCGCGCCGCTCCCTGGTCCAAACTAGACCACTCTTTTGTATCCCTCCATTCCCACTCCGTTCATATAGCTGTCTAGATAAGTCTTAAACGTTCCCAGTGTGTCCGCCTCCACCACCTTGCCCGGCAACACATTCCAGGTCCCCACGACCCTCTGTGTAAAATATGTCCTTCTGATATCTGTGTTAAACCTCCCCCCCTTCACCTTGAACCTATGACCCCTCGTGAACGTCACCACTGACCCGGGGAAAAGCTTCCCACCGTTCACCCTATCTATGCCTTTCATAATTTTATACACCTCTATTAAGTCTCCCCTCATCCTCCGTCTTTCCAAGGAGAACAACCCCAGTTTCCCCAATCTCTCCTCATAACCAAGCCCCTCCATACCAGGCAACATCCTGGTAAACCTCCTCTGTACTCTCTCCAAAGCCTCCACGTCCTTCTGGTAGTGTGGCGACCAGAACTGGACGCAGTATTCCAAATGCGGCCGTACCAACGTTCCATACATCTGCAACATCAGACCCCAACTTTTATACTCTATGCCCCGTCCTATAAAGGCAAGCATGCCATATGCCTTCTTCACCACCTTCTCCACCTGTGACGTCACCTTCAAAGATCTGTGGAATTGCACACCCAGGTCCCTCTGCGTCTCTACACCCTTTATGGTTCTTCCATTTATCGTGTAGCTCCTCCCTACATTATTCCCACCATAATGCATCACTTCACATTTATCAGGATTGAACTCCATCTGCCATTTCTTTGCCCAAATTTCCAGCCTATCTATATCCTTCTGTAGCCTCTGACAATGTTCCTCACTATCTGCAAGTCCTGCCAGTTTTGTGTCGTCCACAAACTTACTGATCACCCCAGTTACTCCTTCTTCCAGATCATTTATATAAATCACAAACAGCAGAGGTCCCAATACAGAGCGCTGCGGAACACCACTAGTCACAGGCCTCCAGCCGGAAAAAGACCCTTCCACTACCACCCTCTGTCTTCTATGACCAAGCCAGTTCTCCACCCATCTAGCCACCTCCCCCTTTATCCCATGAGATCCAACCTTTTTCACTAGCCTACCATGAGGGACTTTGTCAAACGCTTTACTAAAGTCCATATAGACAACATCCACGGCCCTTCCTTCGTCAACCATTCTGGTCACTTCTTCAAAAAACACCACCAGGTTAGTGAGGCATGACCTCCCTCTCACAAAACCATGCTGACTATCGTTAATGAGTTTATTCCTTTCTAAATGCGCATACATCCTATCTCTAAGAATCTTTTCCAACAACTTCCCCACCACGGACGTCAAGCTCACCGGCCTATAATTACCCGGGTTATCCTTCCTACCCTTCTTAAATAACGGGACCACATTAGCTATCCTCCAATCCTCTGGGACCTCACCTGCGTCCAGTGACGAGACAAAGATTTGCGTCAGAGGCCCAACGATTTCACCTCTCGTCTCCCTGAGCAGCCTTGGATAGATTCCATCAGGCCCTGGGGATTTGTCAGTCTTTATATTCTCTAACAAACCTAACACTTCCTCCTTTGTAATGGAGATTTTCTCCAACGGTTCAACACTCCCCTCCGAGATACTCCCAGTCAACACATCCCTCTCCTTTGTGAATACCGACGCAAAGTATTCATTCAGGATCTCCCCTACTTCTTTGGGCTCCAAGCATAAGTTCCCACTTTTGTCCCTGAGAGGTCCGATTTTTTACCTAACAACCCTTTTGTTCCTAACGTATGAATAAAATGCCTTGGGATTCTCCTTAATCCTGTCTGCCAAGAACATTTCGTGACCACTTTTTGCTCTTCTAATTCCCCGTTTGAGTACTTTCCTACTTTCTGTGTACTCCTCCAGAGCTCCCTCCGTTTTTAGCTGCTTGGACCTAACATACGCCTCTCTTTTCTTTTTGACCAGTCCCTCAATTTCCCTGGTTATCCACGGTTCTCTAATCCTCCCCTTCCTATCCTTTTTTTACAGGCACATGCTTGTCCTGTAGCCCTAACAACCGTTCCTTAAAAGACTGCCACATACCAGATGTGGATTTACCCTCAAACAGCCTCTCCCAATCAAGAGCTGCCAATTTCTGCCTGATCCCACTAAGGTTAGCCTTCCCCCAATCCAACACCTTACCCTTGGGACACCACTCATCCTTTTCCATCACTATCCTAAAGCTAACAGAATTGTGGTCACTATTTGCCACATGTTCCCCTACCAAAACGTTGAAGACCTGACCGGGCTCATTCCCCAGTACCAGGTCCAGTATAGCCCCCTCTCTAGTCGGGCTGTCTACATATTGTTCCAACGAACCCTCCTGTACACATTTTACGAATTCCTCCCCATCCAGAGTCCCTGCCCTCAGCGATTTCCAGTCTATACCAGGGAAATTGAAGTCTCCCACTACAACAACCCTATTTTTCCTGCACCTATCCAGTATCTCCTGACATATCCATTCTTCCACTTCCCTTGGGCTGTTGGGGGGCCTGTAGTCCACCCCCAACATAGTGACTGCGCCCTTCCTGTTTCTAAGCTCCACCCAGAGTGACTCGTTACACGACCCCTCTGAATTGTCCTCCCTCTGCACCGCTGTAATATGCTCTCCAACTAATACCGCTACTCCCCCACCTCTTTTGGCCCCTCCCCTGTCTCGCCTAAAACACTTGTACCCTGGAATATTCAGCTGCCAGTCCTGTCCCTCTTTCAACCAAGTCTCTGTCACCGCAACCACATCCAAATTCCTCGTGCGCATTAAGGCACCAAGTTCGTCTGTCTTACCTGCTACGCTCCTTGCATTGAAGTATAAGCACCCCAGACCTCCAGGCCCAGTGAGGTCGTCCTCCCCCAGAGTGCTCTTCTTCTTTGCCAGCCTTGTCCCAGCCCCAAGCTCGTCCCCAGCCTCCAGACTTGTAGACCTAATATTTTGGTCCCCACCCCCCTGCCATACTAGTTTAAACCCCCCCGAACTGCACTAGCAAAGCTCCCAGCCAGGATATTTGTGCCCTTCCAACTTAGTTGTGACCCCTCCCTCTTGTACAGGTGCCATCCTCTCCTGAAAACCTCCCATTGGTCTATGAAAATGAAGCCCTCCCTCCTGGACCAGTCCTTTAGCCAGGCATTCATTTGTACCAACTCCCTATTCTTAGCCTCACTGGCACGAGGCATTGGGAGCAGCCCAGAGATGGCCACCCTCGTGACCCTACTTTTTAACCTATTTCCCAAGTGGACGAAGGGAAGACGGTGAATGTTGTCTACCTGGATTTCAGCAAGGCCTTTGACAAGGTCCCTCATGGGAGGTTAGTTAGGAAGGTTCAGTCGCTAGGTATACATGGGGAGATAGTAAATTGGATAAGACACTGGCTCTATGGAAGAAGCCAGAGAGTGGTTGTGGAGGATTGCTTCTCTGAGTGGAGGCCTGTGACTAGTGGTGTGCCGCAGGGATCGGTGTTGGGTCCATTGTCGTTTGTCATCTATATCAATGATCTGGATGATAATGTGGTCAATTGGATCAGCAAGTTTGCTGATGATACAAAGATTGGAGGTGTAGTGGACAGTGAGGAAGGTTTTCAAAGCTTGCAGAGGGAATTGGACCAACTAGAAAAATGTGCTGAAAAATGGCAAATGGAATTTAACGCAGACAAGTGTGAGATATTGCACTTTGGAAGGACAAATCAAAGTAGAAGATACAGGATAAATGGTAGGACTCTGAAGAGTGCAGTTGAACAGAGGGATCTGGGAATACAGGTACAGAACTCCCTAAAAGTGACGTCACAGGTGGAAAGGGTCGTAAAGAGTGCCTTTGGTACATTGGCTTTTATAAATCGGAGTATCGAGTATAAATTTTGGAGTGTTATGGTAAGGTTATATAAGGCATTGGTGAGGCCGAATTTGGAGTATTATGTACAGTTTTGGTCACCTAGTTACAGGAAGGATGTAAATAAGATTGAAAGAGTGCAGAGAAGGTTCACAAGGATGTTGCCGGGACTTGAGAAGCTGAGTTACAGAGAGAGATTGAATAGGATGGGACTTTATTCCCTGGAGCGTAGAAGATTGAGGGGAGATTTGATAGTGGTGTATAAGATTTTGATGGGTATAGATAGAGTGAATGCAAGCAGGCTTTTTCCTCTGAGGCTCGGGGAGAAAAAAACCAGAGGGCATGGGTTAAGGGTGAAAGGAGAAAAGTTTAAAGGGAATATTAGGGGGTGATTCTTCACGCAGAGAGTGGTGGGAGTGTGGAATGAGCTGCCAGATAAAGTGGGAACTTTTAACATTTAAGAAAAACTTGGACGGGTTCATGGATGAGAGAGGTGTGGAGGGATATGGTCCAAGTGCTGGTCAGTGGGACTATGCATAAAATGGTTCGGCACAGACAAGAAGGGCCAAAAGGCCTGTTTCTGAACTGTAATTTTCTATGGTTCTATGGTGTATCTGTGATTCTCTCTCTGTGTCCCTGTGTGTGCTGTGATTCTCTCTGTGTGTCCCTGTGTGTATCTGTGATTCTCTCTGTGTGTCCCTGTGTGTATCTGTGATTCTCTCTCTGTGTCCCTGTGTGTATCTGAGATTCTATCTCTCTGTGTCCCTGTGTGTATGCACTACCAAATCCACTGTGGCCTCACCTTTTTTCGGCCTATCCACATATTGTGTCAGGAAACCCTCCTGCACACACTGCACAAAAACTGCCCCATCTGAACTATTCGACCTACAAAGGTTCCAATCAATATTTGGAAAGTTAAAGTCCCCCATGACAACGACCCTGTGACCCCCACACCTATCCATAATCTGCTTAGCAATTTCTTCCTCCACATCTCTATTACTATTTGGGGGCCGAGAGTAAACTCCTAACAACGTGACCGCTCCTTTCCTATTTCATACTTCAGCCCATATTACCTCAGTATACAGATCCCCCTCGAAGTGCCTTTCTGCAGCCGTTAAAATATCCTTGATTAACAATGCTACTCCTCCACCTCTTTTACCAGCTTCCCTACACTTACTGAAACATCTATACCCCGAACGTCCAACTATTCCTGTCCTTGTTCTACCCATGTCTCCGTAATGGCCACAACATCGTAGTCCCAAGTACCAATCCACGCCCCAAGTTCATCTACCTTGTTCCGGATGCTCCTTGCATTGAAGTGGACACACTTCAACCCGCCTTCCTGTCGACTGGTATCCACCCTTGACCCTGATACCTTCCCCAATACCTCACTACCCTCAACACTGACTACCAGACTACCACTCCTTTTCCCACCCCCTGGACAAATTAGTTTAAACCCCCCTGAAGAGCCATAGCAAATTTCCCTCCCAGGATATTGGTGCCCCTCTGGTTCAGGTGCACCCCGTCCTGTTTGTACAGGTCCCACCTTCCCCAGAATGTGTTCCAATTATCCACGTATCTGAAACCTTCCCTCTTGCACCATCCCTGCAACCACATTGTTTGAACCTTCCAAGCTAAAGGAGAGTGTGTTAGCGGCTGAGATACAGCAAGCAGACTGAAATACAAAAAGTCCAGTGGAGAGACCGCAACGGCAGAATGCTCAACGCTTTTCTTGAGTGAGGTGGGTGTTTAATTATTTGTCGATTTTTTTTCTCTCTGTGAGTTGATGAACAGGGTTTGAAGTTCTCTGCCCCAGTGTCTGTCTCCCGCACGGGCTCCTAGATTGTGTTAGAACATAGAACATAGAACAGTACAGCACAGAACAGGCCCTTCGGCCCACGATGTTGTGCCGACCTTCATCAGAAACCAAGATCAAGCTATCCCACTCCCTACCATCCTGTTGTGCTCCATGTGCCTATCCAATAACCGCTTAAATGTTCCTAAAGTGTCTGACTCCACTATCACTGCAGGCAGTCCATTCCACACCCCAACCACTCTCTGCGTGAAGAACCTACCTCTGATATCCTTCCTATATCTCCCACCATGAACCCTATAGTTATGCCCCCTTGTAATAGCTCCATCCACCCGAGGAAATAGTCTTTGAACGTTCACTCGATCTATCCCCTTCATCATTTTATAAACCTCTATTAAGTCTCCCCTCAATCTCCTCCGCTCCAGAGAGAACAGCCCCAGCTCCCTCAACCTTTCCTCATAAGACCGACACTCCAAACCAGGCAGCATCCTGGTAAATCTCCTCTGCACTCTCTCCAGCGCTTCCACATCCTTCTTATAGTGAGGTGACCAGAACTGCACGCAATATTCCAAATGCGGTCTCACCAAGGTCCTGTTCAGTTGCAGCATAACCCCACGGCTCTTAAACTCCAACCCCCTGTTAATAAAAGCTAACACACTATATGCCTTCTTCACAGCTCTATCCACTTGAGTGGCAACCTTTAGAGATCTGTGGATATGGACCCCAAGATCTCTCTGTTCCTCCACAGTCTTCAGAACCCTACCTTTGACCCTGTAATCCACATTTAAATTTGTCCGACCAAAATGAATCACCTCACATTTATCAGGGTTAAACTCCATTTGCCATTTTTCAGCCCAGCTTTGCATCCTATCTATGTCTCTTTGCAGCCTACAACGTCCCTCCACCTCATCCACTACTCCACCAATCTTGGTGTCAACAGCAAATTTACTGATCCACCCTTCAGCCCCCTCCTCTAAGTCATTAATAAAAATCACAAAGAGCAGAGGACCAAGCACCGATCCCTGCGGCACTCCGCTAGCAACCTGCCTCCAGTCCGAAAATTTTCCATCCACCACCACCCTCTGTCTTCGATCAGATAGCCAGTTACCTATCCAATCGGCCAACTTTCCCTCTATCCCACACCTCCTCACTTTCATCATAAGCCGACCATGGGGGACCTTATCAAACGCCTTACTAAAATCCATGTATATGACATCAACCGCCCTAGCTTCATCAACACACCTAGTTACCTCCTCAAAAAATTCTATCAAATTTGTGAGGCACGATTTGCCCTTCACAAATCCGTGCTGACTATCCCGGATTAATCCGCATCTTTCTAAATGGTCGTAAATCCCATCCCTAAGGACCTTTTCCATCAATTTACCAACCACCGAAGTCAGACTAACCGGTCTATAATTACCAGGGTCATTTCTATTCCCTTTCTTAAACAGAGGAACAACATTTGCCACTCTCCAGTCCTCTGGCACCATCCCCGTGGACAGCGAGGACCCAAAGATCAAAGCCAAAGGCTCTGCAATCTCATCCCTCGCCTCCCAAAGAATCCTAGGATACATTTCATCAGGCCCAGGGGACTTATCGACCTTCAGTTTATTCAAAACTGCCAATACATCCTCCCTCCGAACATCTATTTCCTCCAACCTATTAGCCTGTAACACCTTCTCTTCCTGAAAAACATGGCCCCTCTCCTTGGTGAACACTGAAGAAAAGTATTCATTCATCACCTCGCCTATCTCTCCTGATTCCATACACAAGTTCCCACCACTGTCCTTGACCGGCCCTAACCTCACCCTGGTCATTCTTTTATTCCTCACATAAGAGTAAAAAGCCTTGGGGTTTTCCTTGATCCGACCCGCCAAGGACTTCTCATGTCCCCTCCTAGCTCTCCTCAGCCCCTTTTTCAGCTCATTCCTTGCTAACTTGTAACCCTCAATCGAGCAATCTGAACCTTGTTTCCTCATCCCTACATAAGCTTCCCTCTTCCTTTGCACAAGACATTCCACCTCTTTTGTGAACCACGGTTCCCTCACTCGGCCATTTCCTCCCTGCCTGACAGGGACATACCTATCAAGGACACCCAGTATTTGTTCCTTGAAAAAGTTCCACTTTTCATCAGTGCCTTTCCCTGACAGTTTCTGTTCGCATCTTATGCCCCCTAATTCTTGCCTAATCGCATCATAATTACCTCTCTCCCAATTGTAAGCCTTGCCCTGCCGTCCGGCCCTATCCCTCTCCATTGCAATAACAAAAGACACCGAATTGTGGTCACTATCTCCAAAGTTCTCTCCCACAACCAAATCTAACACTTGGCCCGGTTCATTTCCCAGTACCAAATCCAATGTGGCCTCACCCCTTGTCGGCCTATCCACATATTGTGTCAGGAAACCCTCCTGCACACACTGCACAAAAAGTGCCCCATCCAAACTATTTGACCTACAAAGGTTCCAATCAATATTTGGAAAGTTAAAGTCCCCCATGGCAACTACCCTGTGACCCCCACACGTATCCATAATCTGCTTAGCAATTTCTTCCTCCACATCTCTATTACTATTTGGGGGCCTATAGTAAACTCCTAACAACGTGACCGCTCCTTTCCTGTTTCTAACTGCAGCCCATATTACCTCAGTGTGCATATCCCCCTCAAAGTGCTTTTCCGCAGCCGTTAAACTATCCTTGATTAACAATGCTACTCCTCCACCTCTTTTACCAGCTTCCCTACACTTAGTGAAACATCTATACCCCGGAACGTCCAACAACCATTCCTGTCCTTGTTCTACCCACGTCTCCGTAATGGCCACAACATCGTAGTCCCAAGTAGCAATCCACGCCCCAAGTTCATCCACCTTGTTCCGGATGCTCCTTGCATTGAAGTAGACACACTTCAACCCACCTTCCTGTCTACCGGTACCCACCCTTGACCTTGATACCTTCCCCAATACCTCACCACCCTCAACACTGACTTCTGGACTACAACTCCTTTTCCCACTCCCCTGACAAATTAGTTTAAATCCCCCTGAAGAGCCGTAGCAAACTTCCCTCCCAGGATATTGGTGCCCCTCTGGTTCAGTTGCACCCCGTCCTGTTTGTAGAGGTCCCACCTTCCCCAGAACGTGTTCCAATGATCCACGTATCTGAAACCCTCGCTCCTGCACCATCCCTGCAACCACATGTTTAAGTGCACTCTCTCCCTGTTCCTCAACTCGCTATCACGTGGCACCGGTAGCGTACCAGAGATGACCACATGTTTTGTCTTCTATTGTGTTCTATTATACACTTTAAAACAGCAGCTTTAACTTTGCTGACAAAGGAGCATTTTCAATCTGGGTTGTGTCTCCTCTGTGGTTAAACAGCCTGACGCCAACTTGCTCCATCTGTTGTTTATGACGCTTTCCAATTCCCTGGACACCAGCGAGTCTATTGCCCCCGAGACCGACTGAATAACATTTGTTTCACATTGTGTTGTTTGAGCGGTCAGTTTTAGCAGGTCCTTTGCTGAATTAATAATTTTAAACTAACTCTGAGACTTCAAGAGGGAAATAAATCAGCTTTTCCAAAACTAACTCTTGGCTCCGTATGAAACCGTGACTGAAGTGTAAAATATCCTCCCAGAGAAAATAGCTGGAGGGACATTGTCAAAAACCAGAACCTCAGTGAGTCAGGTTCAAACATGTAAAGAAAAAACCTTTTGCATTTCCAGACCAACACGTTAGTCACTGAGTTTTTATAGATACATTTCGGCGGGAGCGAGTATGTGACTTTCTCAAAGCCCCAACACAGCACAGTGCACTCAATCCCAGAAATATGTATTATGCTGCTTTTCTGATATTCCATTTGCAGGATGTTCTCAAATACAGAATAATTGAATTCATCATTAAAATCACCAGGCCCTATCGGATATGATCAGCATTATTATAAACAGGAGGTGGCATTTCAAGCTGTCCATTATTCGCACCAATAAACTGTCATTCAGGAATGTGTTTGCCATTGTGCCAAAGGACAGTTAATAATAATGCATTCCATTTGAACGTGTATTGTTTGTAATGGAGGATTATGGACATTTTCTGAAGACGTGTTCATCGAAGTGTTTTGTCACTCACATGTTGGTGAAATGTCTGCCTTCGCCTATCCCATCACCTGCCTTCCAATCTTGTGTGTGTTTATTCGTTCCACTGAAACCCCTTCCACCAGTCCATGGACACCCATTTGAACCACCTGACATCCTTTTGCATCTATTTTTATTCCCAGGTCTGTTGACTGATCCTGGAACAGAATCGCTTTCTGTGTTGCTGTATCGGCGGATTTGGTTTGACCTGTTTTTGAAGGTCCAGCTTTCTGTGTTATTTTGTTGTGATGTGATTTAATTCCTGTTTAAAGAACGGGGGAAGAACTGCCTTTCGCCGACACAGAATCCAGATTTGTTCAGATTCTGAAAACATGTGTTGTCAGTGGCAACTCACAGACAGACTTTCCACCAGTTTGTTGCTGAAAAACGCCTTTACCCAGGTGCTGCTGCGAGACAATCAAATGACACGGACTTTTTCGCAGGTTCAAACTTAGTGTTATTAAGAACATTTGCAAGTTATAGGAAACAGTTCTTATAACAGAAATTCAGTGAACTTTTCTCTAAACCTATCTGAATAAGCACTAAAGAGAGATTTAGACTATTGAGTTGGATGAACAGCCATGATCGACATGAAATGCGGAGCAGGCTCGAAGGGACAAAAGGCCTCCTCCTGCTGCTATCTCCTATGTTTCTATTTTTAAACTTGCTCTTGTCCTGAATCATAGCTGTTTTGGTATGTTTCACCTTCCATTTTCAATAGGGCCGGATCCCCACCTGCTGTCCGCTGTGCTGAAAGTCGATGTTTATTTGTTTCCAGGTCAAATCTGCTGCAGGATGAAGATGATGGTCACTCTGCAAACAGCCAGGCAGGTAAACGCCGCTGCTTCAGATGGCGGCAAAAGACAGAACTCTGGAAAACCGTGTCATAAACTGTCGGATTGTTTGAACCTTGGACATTAAGGGAGAGTGCACCAGCGGCTGAGGTATTACACACAGATTGAGATTCAGAGGATTCAGTGTCCAGACCGGGAAAGCAGAATGTTCCACTCTTCTGTTGGTTGAGGTGAGTGTTTAATCTTTGTTGATTTTCTCGCACGGATTCTGTTTCTGAAGTGACTACCAGACCTGGAAACTGGTCTGGTCATTCTGCATTTGGACACGCACTGTTTCAGCATCTAATGATTCACAAATGATGCTGAAGATTGTACAGATATCAGCGAACACCTCCACTTCTGAACATGTGCTGCAAGGGTGGTCACTGATCTGATTGGTTGATGTGAAGTATTGTTTTGCGGGTTATCCATTCTAATCATATAGAACATAGAACATAGAACATAGAACATTACAGCGCAGAACAGGCCCTTCGGCCCACGATGTTGCACCGACCAGTTAAAAAAAAAAAAAAAAAACTGTGACCCTCAAACCTAAACCAATTTCTTTTCGTCCATGAACCTATCTACGGATCTCTTAAACGCCCCCAAACTAGGCGCATTTACTACTGATGCTGGCAGGGCATTCCAATCCCTCACCACCCTCTGGGTAAAGAACCTACCCCTGACATCGGTTCTATAACTACCCCCCCTCAATTTAAAGCCATGCCCCCTCGTGCTGGATTTCTCCATCAGAGGAAAAAGGCTATCACTATCCACCCTATCTAAACCTCTAATCATCTTATATGTTTCAATAAGATCCCCTCTTAGCCGCCGCCTTTCCAGCGAAAACAATCCCAAATCCCTCAGCCTCTCCTCATAGGATCTCCCCTCCATACCAGGCAACATCCTGGTAAACCTCCTCTGCACCCTCTCCAAAGCCTCCACATCCTTCCTGTAATGTGGGGACCAGAACTGCACACAGTACTCCAAGTGCGGCCGCACCAGAGTTGTGTACAGTTGCAACATAACGCTACGACTCCTAAATTCAATCCCCCTACCAATAAACGCCAAGACACCATATGCCTTCTTAACAACCTTATCTACTTGATTCCCAACTTTCAGGGATCTATGCACACATACACCTAGATCCCTCTGCTCCTCCACACTATTCAAAGTCCTCCCGTTAGCCCTATACTCAACACATCTGTTATTCCTACCAAAGTGAATTACCTCACACTTCTCCGCATTAAACTCCATCCGCCACCTCTCGGCCCAACTTTGCAACCTGTCTAAGTCTTCCTGCAAACTACGACACCCTTCCTCACTGTCTACCACACCACCGACTTTGGTGTCATCAGCAAATTTGCTAATCCACCCAACTATACCCTCATCCAGATCATTAATAAATATTACAAACAGCAGTGGCCCCAAAACAGATCCCTGAGGTACACCACTTGTAACCGCACTCCATGATGAATATTTACTATCAACCACCACCCTCTGTTTCCTATCCGCTAGCCAATTCCTGATCCAATTTCCTACATCACCCCCAATCCCATACATCTGCATTTTCTGCAGAAGCCTACCATGGTGAACCTTATCAAACGCCTTACTAAAATCCATATATACCACGTCCACTGCCTTGCCCCCATCCACCTCCTTGGTCACTTTCTCAAAAAACTCAATAAGGTTAGTAAGGCACGACCTACCTGCCACAAAACCATGCTGACTATCACCTATCAATTCATTACTCTCCAAATAACTATAAATCCTATCCCTTATAATTTTTTCCAACATCTTGCCGACAACAGAAGTGAGACTCACCGGTCTATAATTCCCGGGGAAGTCTCTGTTCCCCTTCTTAAACAATGGGACAACATTCGCTAACCTCCAATCTTCTGGTACTATACCAGAGGCCAACGACGACCTGAAGATCAGAGCCAGAGGCTCTGCAATCACTTCTCTTGCCTCCCAGAGAATCCTTGGATAAATCCCATCCGGACCAGGGGATTTATCTATTTTCAGACCCTCCAGAATATCCTGCACATCCTCCTTATCAACTGTAATACTGTCTATTCTACTCCCCTGGAACCCAGTGTCCTCCTCAGCTATATTCATGTCCCCTTGCGTGAACACCGAAGAGAAATATTGGTTCAATGCTTCACCAATCTCCTCCGGTTCCACACATAACTTCCCTCTGCCATCTATAACTGGCCCTAAACTTGCCCTAACCAACCTTCTGTTCTTGACATACCTATAGAACGCCTTAGGATTCTCTTTAACCCTATCCGCCAAAGTCTTCTCATGTCCCCTTTTAGCCCTTCTAAGCTCGCTCTTCAACTCCCTCTTAGCCAATCTAAAGCTTTCTAGTGCACTACCCGAGTGCTCACGTCTCATCCGAACATAAGCCTCCTTTTTCTTTTTAACCAACAAAGAAACTTTTTTGGTGCACCACGGTTCCCTAGCCCTACCAATTCCTCCTTGCCTGACAGGGACATACCTATCACAGACTCGCAGTAGCTGCTCCTTGAAAAAACTCCACATGTCGGACGTTCCCAGTCCCTGTAATCTCCTAGTCCAACCTATGTTTCCTAATTCTCTCCTAATAGCCTCATAATTACCCTTCCCCCAGCTAAAACCATTGGCCCGAGGTTCATGCCTATCCCTTTCCATCACTAAGGTGAACGTAACCGAATTGTGGTCACTATCACCAAAATGCACACCAACTTCCAAGTCTAGCACCTGGTCTGGCTCATTTCCCAGCACCAGATCCAATATAGCCTCACCTCTAGTTGGCCTGTCTACATACTGAGTCAAAAAACCTTCCTGCACGCTTTGAACAAAAACTGACCCCTCTAACGAGCTAGAGCTATAACAATTCCAGTCAATATTAGTCAAGTTAAAATCCCCCATAACAATTGCCCTATTACTTTCACTCCTAAGCAGGATTGACTCCGCAATCCTTTCCTCAACCTCTCTAGAACTTTTAGGAGGTCTATAAAAGACTCCCAACAGGGTGACCTCTCCTCTCCTATTTCTAATCTCCGCCCATACTACCTCAACAGATAAGTCCTCATCAAACCTCCTCTCTGACACTGTGATACAATCTCTGACCAATAATGCTACCCCTCCCCCTCTTCTACCTCCTTCCCTACTTCGACTAAAACATTTGAACCCCGGGACCTGCAGCATCCATTCCTGCCCCTGCTCTATCCATGTCTCTGAAATAGCCACAACATCGAAGTCCCAGGTACTGATCCACGCTGCAAGTTCACCCACTTTATTGCGAATACTCCTGGCATTGAAGTATACACATTTCAAACCCTGCTCCACCCCACCTCTGCAATGCCGTGCATTGCAGTCCCCATCCATGCATCCCTCACTTTCAGCCCCACTACTCAGGATCCCTCCCCCCCCCGAATCAGTTTAAACCTCCCTGCATGGCCTTAGCAAATTTACCCCCCAGGATATTGGTCCCCTTCTGATTAAGGTGTAGACCATCCTTCTCATAGAGGTCACACCTTCCCCAGTACGAGCCCCAGTTGCTTAAGTACCTGAACCCCTCCCTCCTGCACCATCCCCTCAGCCATGAATTCAAACCTTCCCTCTCCCTATTCCTCTCTAAACTATCCCGTGGTACAGGCAAGAGTCCAGAGATAACCACTCTGTCAGTCTTGGCCTTTAGTTTCCACCCCAACTCCATAAATCCCTGCCTAATATCCCCTTCCCCTATCCTCCCTATGTCGTGTGTCCCCACATGTACAATAACTTGTGGTTTATCTCCCTCCCCCCTAAGAGTCCTGAATACCCTGTCAGACACATCCCGGACCCCAGCCCCTGGTAGGCAACACACCAACCCTGAGTCCCTACCTTTAGTTCCGACCCTCCTATCTGTCCCCTTAATTGTGGAGTCCCCAATCACAAGGCCCAGTCTTTTACAGCCCCTAACCACCTGAGCTTTCTCACTCGGCTCACCCCCAGAGATCTGCTCTCTATGCTCAGTTGATTCCTCCTCAACTGTAGCCTCCAGAACCGAAAACCTATTATGGAGGGGAACCGCCCCAGGGGATTGTCTTCCCGATTGCTTCTTACCCCTCCTCCTGGCATTGACCCAAGCCTCATTTCTAGGAGTTACTATTTCTCTATAACTCCTATCAACTTCCACCTCCACCTCCCGAATTATGCGGAGTTCCTCTACCTCCCCCTCCAGCTCCTTTACACGCTCCTCCAGAAGCTGCAATCTAATGCACTTCTTACAACTAAAATCTCCTGAAACACTACTGGATTTCCTCACCACATACATCCCACAGGAGATGCAGCATACTGCCTGAACTGCCATCCCTGAAGCCATTACCAGCAAGAAAAAAAGAAAACAAAAAAACTTCCCCACACTTATAATTAGGTTAGAGGAGGATGGAAGGGTGGGATCCTCTACCAGTGTAGAGGATCGGGTATCTCCTCTGCACCAATTTATAGGGCTAGGGGCCCGAGAGAAAAAAAAAACTACTACTGAGGGGGAACCACCCAGGTAACTGACTTTTAAAGTTAAAATAAAAACCCTTCCCAGACTCCTTTGCTGCCCACTTCTAGTTTTCACTTTAAACGTGCAGAGCTCGCAAAGAGTCGCCACGCTGTCGCATCATCTTATAAAAATGGATATGGCCAAACCTCAGTGAGATCCGTTCCGGATTCTCTTTCCAGTCCCTGTAGTATGGCGACTGGTTGCAAGGATTTTAGGGCCTTGTGTCAAAATCCGGTTTTGAGAATTAAAGGAACACGGCCAACGGGGGAAAGGCAGCTTGAAAATGATCTGAAACAAAAAATGAAGATGGCGACTGGCACAATGGATAGTTGTCCCACATGAATATTTCAATGGAGAGACAGAGATTTAAAGATGACAGAGACTCAGGGGGGTGCAGTGTACATACTGCTCACTCAGGGTGATTTGGAGTTTGAGAGACTTTACTACAACTGCACTGAAGTTTAGTGTTTGGACTGTGCAGAAGGACAATATCTTTATATCTCAGCCTGTGCTACCTCTGCACTCATTGCAGTTGGTGGACAATGTCGAGGGAGCTTATCCTTGTAAGTGTTTGATGGGCGCAATCTTGTGGGCGATGTAGTCTGAAGGTGAATTATGGGACCATGTCTAATGCTCTGAATTGAACCTGAATTGCGTTTACCTGTGTGTCTGTTTGCAGGGAAAGCAGGTCCGACATCCTGTAGCAGGATGGTCCTGGAAACAAACAGCAGCGTTTACCTGTGTGTCTGTTTGCTGGGGAATCAGATTCTTCATCCTGCAACAGAATGGTCCTGGAAACAAACAGTGCCGATTTTAAATGGATAGCAGGTGAGGATCCGCCCCTATTGACAAAGGGAGTTGAAGTCACTCTCCATATACTGGCGTTCAGGTGAAGAGCAGGAAATGCTTACTTTGACACTGAAATGTTTAAACATTACGTTGTGAATACATTTAACAGTTGTTTCAAATTCATTATATTAAATTCTAAAGCGAACAACTAAAAGCCATCCAATTATCTTTGGAACATCCTATCATTGTCCCTTGTTGAATATGTAGCGACTGTTCACTGGTAATATGCTTTTTAAAATATCTGAATCAGTTTGGAATGGGGCAAGTGCTGTCCCAGACCTAATCAACGGGAATGAAGCCAGGCAATTGGTCGCAGTGTCAGGAGGCGGGCATTTTTGGAACAATGGCCAGAAATCTCTCAGCTTCTCAGTTATATGGAAAGGAATAAAGAGAGTTCAGTGAACAAGTACTTGAATTGGGGGAAAGACGATTTCAATATCATAAGACAGTTTCCAGCAAACGTAGACTGGGATCAGTTCCTTACAGGTCAATCTATATTTGGAATCTGGATGTCTATTAAAGTGCCAGAGTGAGAATGCAGGGCCCGTGGGTTTTCTCTAGGAGTGAAGAAGTAAGTTCGGCAAGTCCAGGGAACCCTGGAAGTCAAGAGGTATCGAGGGTTCCATAAAAGGGAGGAAAAGGAGTAAGTGGTATGTGCAGAGCATGGAAAATGAGGGAGGGTCTCAGCAAGCTGCTGAAAAACCAATCAGGAGGGAAAAGAGGGGCCACAACATATAATTGGCAGACCACACTAAGGAAAACCGCAAGGCATTTTCTCAGTATGTTGGGTGCGAGAGGATGACCAGGGAAAAGTGGGGCCCATCAGAGCACAAAGGAACATCTGTGCGAGGGGTCAGAGGACGTGGTTGAGGCCGAACATTATTTTTTCATCTTTATACACAGAGGGGAAACATTTTAAACCTGGAGATTTCAGCAGGATCAGTAAGATTCAAGGACACGTTAAGATCAATAAGAAGGAGGGATTGGATGTGTTAGCGGGAATATTGGTGCATAAACCCCCAGGGCCTGAAGCAATTATACCTCAGTCTTCTGTGGCAGTCACGGAAGGAGATTGCAGGGACACACTGAGGGAGATATCGACATCTTCGCCGAAGTGACCGTGGGATATCTAATGTGATACCTTTATTCAAGAATGGCAGCAGGGAGTACTGAGGACTAACGTGAACCTGGGGTGCAAGTCCATTGATCCCTGATGGAGCCGGTGCTGCTAGATATGTTAGTTTAGAAGACATACTGAATGCTTGCCTTCATTATCCAAGACATAGGCTATAGGAGCAGTGGGGTCCAGGCCCATCTCAGATCATTAGTTAATCCACAGATGGAATATTGTGTAAAGTCTAGTCGCCAAACTCTTGGATGGAATAATTCCACTGGAGAGGGCTGAGAGTGAGGTTCAGCAAGGAGTTGTCTGCAACGGGAAATTGCAGCCATTATGGAGAGACAGGGTAATCGGGGTTCACTTTCACTGGAGGCACGGAGGCTGAGGGAAAACTTAATAGAGATACACAAAATTATCAGAAAGGTAGACACGGTATATTGTCAGAATCTCTCCCAATGGCAGATGCGTGGCACAGTGGTTAGCACTGCTGTGTCACAGCACCAAGGAATCCGGTCGGATTCCTGGTGTTTGTCACTGTATGTGTGGAGTTAGCACGTTCTCCCCGTGACTGCCTGGGTTTCCTCCGAGTGCTCCAGTTTCTTCCCACAGTCAGAAAGACGTGCTGGTTAAGTTCATTGACCCGATTAGGCGCCGGAGTGTGGCGACTAGGGGAATTTCACACTAATTAATTGTAGTATTAACGTAAGCCTTACTCGTGACGATGAAGTAAACTTTTACTTCATGTGTTTCTGGCAGGTGGGCATGGGAACATGGAGAGGGGAAAGTGGTTAAGAGGGGATATGAGGAAATGTTATTTCACACACAGAATGGTGGGAATATGGAACAGGCGCCTGGACTAGCACTTTAATAGTCAAGGCATAATCCAATACGGATCTAGTGCTGGTAAATGAGATGATTGCAGATTGGTAATTGATGGCCAGCATGGACATGATGGGCCGAAGGGACTGTTTATGTGCTGACTGACTCTGTAAATCTATGAGAGTTACTGGGAACAGACGAATGGAATAGATTGGGGCTTTGAATCAGAGGTTGTTATTAAGGATCGAATTAAGTTTTCAATAAGAGAATGTATTCAGTTTATATTCTCTCCAGATGTAGGTTTAATGCATGAAGAAAGGCTCAAAAAATCCGAAACTGTCGACAATCTGAACACATGTTTAATGTAAGATGAAAAAAAATGGGAATGTCGGAGCAGAATGTATTTGTCCAACGCTCGAACCTCTGCTGACATTTAATGTCATCACCTTGTTTCTGCAATCAAACAAATTATTAACGAGCGATAAACGAAATAAAACTTTCCTATCGAGCAGGGAGAATTCTCAGGTAATATTTCCCCTTTTGGACAGGCGCGGATCAAGAAGTTGGGGCAACGTCAGAGAATAAGACTATTTAAAATGATGATGAGTTTGTATTTCCACTCTCAGTGCGTCAGTAGCCTGTTGGTTTCTGTTTTCAGAGAGAGGTGGGGGCGTTGGGGATTGGGGGCGTTGGGGATTGGGGGCGTTGTGGATTGGGGGGTGGGCGGGTGGGGACAGGGGAGAGTGGTAGGAATGGCGCTAATCCTCGAATACATTCCAAACTGATTCAGATATTTTTAAAAACATATTACCAAGGAACAGTCGCTACATTTTCAACTAGGGACAATGATAGGATGTTCCAATGATAATTTGTTGGATTTTAATTGTTCGCATTAGAATTTAATTTAGTGAATTTGAAACAAGTGTTAAACATATTCAAAACGTAATGTTTAAACATTTGACTGTCAAAATAAACATTACCTGCTCTTCACCTGAACGCTAGTACAAGGAGAGTGACTTCGACTTTTTCCGCTGAGGCTCGGGGAGAAAAAAAACCAGAGGGCATGGGTTAAGGGTGAAAGGAGAAAAGTTTAAAGGGAATATTAGGGGGGGCTTCTTCACGCAGAGAGTGGTGGGAGTGTGGAATGAGCTGCCGGATAAAGTGGTAAATGCGGGGTCACTTTTAACATTTAAGAAAAACTTGGACGGGTTCATGAATGAGAGGGGTGTGGAGGGATATGGTCCAAGTGCAGGTCAGTGGGACTAGGCATAAAATGGTTCGGCACAGACAAGAAGGGCCAAAAGGCCTGTTTCTGAGCTGTAATTTTCTATGGTTCTATGGTTCTAACTTCCTTTGTCAATAGGGGCGGATCCTCACCTGCTATCCACTTAAAACCGACACTGTTTGTTTCCAGGACCATTCTGTTCCAGGATGAAGAAGCTGATTCCCTGGAAACAGACACACAGGTAAACGCCGCTGTTTAATTCCGTGCAGGAGACGGGAACAGACTGCAATGAGGAAAATCGGGTCAGAAGTTGTCGGATTGTTTGAACCTTGGAAATTAAAGGAGAGTGTGTTAGCGGCTGAGATACAGCAAGCAGACTGAGATACAGAAAATTCAGTGGAGAGACTGGAACGGCAGAATGCTCAACGCTTTTCTTGAGTGAGGTGGGTGTTTAATTATTTGTTGATTTTTTTTCTCTCTGTGAGTTGATGAACAGGGTTTGAAGTTCTCTCTCCCAGTATCTGTCTCCCGCACGGGCTCCTAGATTGTGTTGTATTATACACTTTATAACAGCAGCTTTCACTTTGCTGACAAAGGAACATTTTCAATCTGGGTTTTGTCTCCTCTGTGGTTAAACAGCCTGACGCCAACTTGCTCCATCTGTTGTTTGTGACGCTTTCCAATTCCCTGGACACCAGCGAGTTTATTGCCCCCGAGACCGACTGAATAACATTTGTTTCACATTGTGTTGTTTGAGCGGTCAGTTTTAGCAGGTCCTTTGCTGAATTAATAATTTTAAACTAACTCTGAGACTTCAGGAGGGAAATAAATCAGCTTTTCCAAAACTAAATCTTGGCTCCGTATGAAACCGTGACTGAAGTGTCAAATATCCTCCCAGAGAAAATATCTGGATGGACATTGTCAAAAACCAGAACCTCAGTGAGTCAGGTTCAAACATGTAAAGAAAAAACCTTTTGCATTTCCAGACCAACACGTTAGTCAGTGAGTTTTTATAGATACATTTCGGGAGCGAGTATGTGACATTCTCAAAGCCCCAACACAGCACAGAGCACTCAATGCCAGAAATATGTATTATGCTGCTTTTCTGATATTCCATTTGCAGGAAGTTCTCAAATACAGAATTATTGAATTCATCATTAAAATCACCAGACCCTATCCGATATGATCAGCATTATTATAAACAGGAGGTGGAATTTCAAGCTGTCCATTATTCACACCAATAAACTGTCATTCAGGAATGTGTTTGCCATTGAACCAAAGGACAGTTAATAATAATGCATTCCATTTCCTCACCCCTCAACCCTCCCCCCTCAGCCCTCAGCACTCTCCCCTCTCCCTCTCCCCTCAACCCGCCTCCCTCACCCCTCAGCCCTCTCCCTCTCCCCTCAAGCCACTCCCCGCAACCCTCTCCCTCACCCCTCAACCCTGCCCCCTCCCTCCTCAGCCCTCTCCCCTCAACCCTCTCCCCTCAACCCTCTCCCTCACCCCTCAACCCTCCCCCTCCCTCCTCAGCCCTCTCCCCTCAACCCTCCCCCTCCCTCCTCAGCCCTCTCCCCTCAACCCTCTCCCCTCAACCATCTCCCCTCAGCCCTCTCCCCTCAACCCTCTCCCCTCAACCTCCTCCCTCTAACCCCTCCCTCTCCCCTCAACCCTCTCCCTCTCCCCTCAACCCTCTCCCCTCAACACTCTCCCTCTCCCCTCAACCCTTCCCTCTCCCCTCAACCCTCTCCCTCTTCCCTCAACCCTCTCCCCTCAACCCTCTCCCCTCAACACCCTCCCTCTCCCCTCAACCCTGTCCCTCACCCCTCAGCCCTCACCCTCTCCCCTCAACCTTCTCCCTCTCCCCTCAACCCTCTCCCACTCCCCTCAACCCTCTCCCCTCAACCCTCTCCCTCTCCCCTCAAGCCTCTCCCTCCACCCTCAACTCTCCCCCTCTCCCCTCAACCCTCAACCTCTCCCCTCAACCCTCTCCCTCACCCCTCAACCCTCTCCCTCACCCCTCAACACTCTCCCTCTCCCCTCCGCACTGTCCCTCTCCCCTTCACTCTCAAACCTCTCCCCTCAGCACCCACCCTCTCCCCTCAGCACTCTCCCTCTCCCCCCTCAACCCTCTCCCTCTCCCCTCCACCCTCTCCCCTCATCCCTCTCCCTCCCCCTCAACACTCTCCCTCTCCCCTCAACACTCTCCCTCTCCCCTCAACCCTCTCCCTCCCCCTCAACACTCTCTCCTCTACCCTTTCCCTCTCCCCTCAACCCTTTCCCTCTCCCTCTGCCCTCAACCCTCTCCCTCTCCCCTCAACCCTCTCCCTCTCCCCTCAACATTCTCCCTCTCACCTCCACTCTCATCCCTCCCCACTCAGCACTCTCCCACCCCCTAAGCACTCTCTCTCACCCCTCAACCCTCTCCCTCTCCCCCTCAACACTCTCCCTCTCCCCTCCACACTCTCCCTCTCCCCTTCACTCTCAAACCTCTCCCCTCAGCACCCACGCTCTCCCCTCAGCACTCTCCCGCTCCCCTCAGCAATCTCCCTCCCCCCTCAACCCTATCCCTCACCCTCAACCCTCTCCCTCTCGCCTCAACCCTCTCCCCTCATCCCTCTCCCTCCCCCCTCAACCCTCCTGATACAATCCACAAGGATCACTCTAAATAGTGACACAACCCCAAGGATCACTCTCAATAGAGACACAATCCCCAAGGATCACTCTAAATAGTGACACAATCCCAAGGAACACTCTAAATAGTGACACAATCCCCAAGGATCACTCTAAATAATGACACAATCCACGAGGATCACTCTAAATAGTGACACAATCCCCAAGGATCACTCTAAATAATGACACAATCCACAAGGATCACTCTAAATAGTGGCACAATCCACAAGGATCACTCTAAATAGTGACACAATCCACAAGGATCATTTTAAACTGTGACACAATTCACAAGGATCACTCAAATTAGTGACAAATTCTCCAAGGATCACTCTCAATATTGAAACAATCCCCATTGATCACGCAGAATAGTGACACAATCCCCAAGGATCACACTAAATAGTGACACAATCCCCAAGGATCACTCCAAATAGTGACACAATCCCAAAGGATCACTCTAAATAGTGACACAATCCCAAAGGATCACTCTAAATAGTGACACAATTTTCCAAGGATCACTCTAAATAGTGACACAATCCCCAAGGATCACTCTAAATAGTGACACAATCCCCAAGGAGCCCCCTAAATAGTGACACAATCCCCAAGGATCACTCTAAATAGTGACACAATCCCAAGGAACACTCTAAATAGTGACACAATCCCCAAGGATCACTCTAAATAATGACACAATCCCCAAGGATCACTCTAAATAGTGACACAATCCCCAAGGATCACTCTAAATGATGACACAATCCACAAGGATCACTCTAAATAGTGACACAATCCCCAAGGATCACTCTAAATAACGACACAATCCACAAGGATCACTCTAAATAGTGACACAATCCCCAAGGATCACCCTAAATAGTGACACAATCCCCAAGGATCACTGTAAATGGTGACACAAACCCCAAGGATCACTGGAAATAGTTACGGAATCCCCAAGGATCACTCTAAATAGTGACACAATCCACGAGGATCACTCGAAATAGTGACACAAACCACAAGGATCACTCTAAATAGTGACACAATCCCCAAGGATCACACTAAATAAAGACACAATCCCCAAGGATCACCCTAAATAGTGACACAAACCCCAAGGATCACTCTAAATAGTGACACAATCCCCAAGGATCACTCTAAATAGTGACACAATCCCAAAGGATCACTCTAAATAGTGACACAATCCCCAAGGATCACTCTAAATAGTGACACAATACCGAAGGATCACTCTAAATACTGACACAATTCCCAGGGATCACTCTAAATAGTGACACAATCCCCAAGGATCATTCTAAATAAAAACACAATCCCCAAGGATCACCATCAATAGTGACACAAACCCCAAGGATCACTCTAAATAGTGACACAATCCCCAAGGACCACTCTAAATAGTGACACAATCCCAAAGGATCACTCTAAATAGTGACACAATCCCCAAGGATCACTCTAAATAGTGACACAATACCCAAGGATCACTCTAAATACTGACACAATTCCCAGGGATCACTCTAAATAGTGACACAATCCCCAAGGATCACTCTAAATAGTGACACAGTCCCCAAGGATCACTCTCAATAGAGACACAATCCCCAAGGATCACTCTAAATAGTGATACAATCCACAAGGATCACTCAAAATAGTGACACAATCCCCAAGGACAATCTTAATAATGACACAATTCCCAAGGATCACTCAATATAGTGACACAATCCCCAAGGATCACTCTCAATCGTTACACAATCCACAAGGATCACTCTAAATAGTGACACAATGCACAAGGATCATTTTAAACTGTGACACAATTCACAAGGATCACTCAAATTAGTGACAAATTCTCCAAGGATCACTCTCAATATTGAAACAATCCCCAATGATCACGCAGAATAGTGACACAATCCCCATGGATCACTCTAAATAGTGACACAATCCCCAAGGATCACTCTAAATAGTGACACAATTCCCGAGGATCACTCTAAATAGGGACACAATCCCCAAGGATCACTCTAAATAGTTACACAATCCCCAAGGATCACTCTAAATAGTGACACAATCCACGAGGATCACAATAAATAGTGACACTAACCCCAAGGATCACTCTAAATAGTGACACAATCCACAAGGATCACTCTAAATAGTGACACAATCCCCAAGGATCACTCTAAATAGTGACACAAACCCCAAGGCTCACTCTAAATAGTGACACAATCCCCAAGGATCACTCTAAATAGTGACACAATCCCTAACGATCACTCTAAATAGTGACACAATCCCCAAGGATCACTCTGAATAGTGACACAATCCCCAAGGATCACTCTGAATAGTGACACAATCCCCAAGGATCACTGTAAATGGTGACACAATTCCCAAGGATTACTCTAAATAGTGACACAATCACCAAGGATCATTCTAATTAGTGACACAATCCCCAAGGATCACTCTAAATAGTGACGCAATCCCCAAGGATCACACTAAATAGTGACACAATCCCCAAGGCTCTTTCTAAATAATGGCAAAATCCCCAAGGATCACTCTAAATAGTGACACAATCCTCAAGGATCACTCTAAATAGTGATACAATCCCCAAGGATCACTCTCAATATTGAAACAGTCCCCAAGGATCACGCTGAATAGTGACACAATCCCCAAGGATCACACTATTTAGAGTCATCCTTGGGGATTGTGTCACTATTGTGAGTGATCCTTGGGGATTGTGTCACTATTTAGAGTGATCATTGGGGATTGTGTCACTATTTGGAGTGATCCTTGGGGATTGTGTCACTATTTAGAATGATCGTCGTGGATTGTGTCACTATTTGAAACGATCCTTGTGGATTGTGTCACGATTTCGAGTGATCCATTGGGATTTTGTCACTATTTAGGGTGATCCTTGAGGATTGTGTCACTTTTTAGAGTCATTCTTGGGGATTGTGTAACGATTTAGAGTGATCCTTGGGGATTGTGTCACTTGACCAACAATGCCACCCCCCCACCTTTTATCCCTCTGCCTCTATCCCGCCTGAAACATTGGAACCCTGGAACATTGAGCTGCCAGTCCTGCCCCTCCTGTAGCCAAGTTTCACTACTGGCTATAATGTCATATTTCCACGTGTCTATCCACGCCTTCAGCTCATCTGCCTCCCCCACAATACTCCTGGCATTGAAATAGACACACCGCAAAATATTATTTCCACCACACTCAACTCTTCCATTTGTGATTTTGCTTGAACTAACCTGTCTTTTTACCCCTGCTCCGCTATCTGCTCTTGCACTCTGGTTCCCATCCCCCTGCAAATCTAGTTTAAACGCTCCGCAATAACACTAGCAAATCTTCCTGCAAGTATATTGGTCCCCTTGTAGTTTAAGTGTAACCCGTCTCTCTTGTAAAAGTCCCACCTGCCCCAAAAGAGTTCCCAATGATCCAAGAATTGGAAACCCTGCCCCGTGCACCAGTTCCTCAGCCACGTGTTCATCCGCCCAAGCATCCTACTCCTGCCCTCACTGGCATGTGGCTCAGGTAGCAATCCTGAGATTACTACCCTCGGGGTCCTGCTTTTTAACTTCCTTCCAAGCTCTTTGTACTCACCCTTTAGGACCTCCTCACTCTTCCTTCCCACGTCATTGATACCGACGTGTCCCACGACATCTGGCTGATCACCTTCCCACTTTAGAACGCTGTGCACGCGATCAGAGACATCCCTGACCTTGGCACCCGGGAGGCAACAAACCATGCGGGAGTCTCTGTCCCGACCACAGAACCTCCTGTCCGTACCTCTGACCATCGAGTCCCCTATCACTACTGCTCTCCTCTTCTTCATCCCACCCTTTTGCGCTGTAGAACCGGACTGAGTATCAGAGTTCCAGCTGTTGCAGCTTGTCCCAGGTAAAGCATCTGCCACAACAGTATCCAATTCAGTCTACCTGTTGTGGAGGGGTATGGCCACAGGGGAACCCTGCTCTGCCTGTCCTTTCACACTGCCATTTCCTCTCCTTACAGTAACCCAATTTCCTGTGCTCTGCTGCTTAAGTGTAACTATCTCCCTAAAGCTACTGTCTATATACTTCTCATTTTCCCGAATTAGATGGAGGTCATCAAGCCCCTTCTCCAGTTCCCTAACAAGCTTTGCTAGCAGCTGCAGCTGAATGCATCTTTTGCAGGTGCTGTCGTCAGGGATACCGGAGGTCTCCCTGATCTCCCACATCCTGCAGGAGGAGCACTCCAACATCTTGCCTGGCATTTTTTTCTTACTCCTCAGCCTGCTCCTGTGGAACACAGAGGTGGACACAGGGACACAGCGAGAGAATCACAGATACACACAGGGACACACAGAGAGAGAAAAAACAGATACACACAGGGACACACAGAGAGAGAATCACAGATACACACAGGGACACAGAGAAAATCACAGAAACACACAGGGACACAGAGAGAGAGAGAATCACTGCTACACACCGGGGCACACAGCGAGAGAGAATCAGAGAAACACACAGGGACACACAGAGAGATTATCACAGATATACACAGGGAGACAGAGGGTGAATCACAGATACACACAGGGATACACAGAGACAGAATCACAGATACACACAGGGACACAGTGAGAGATTCACATATACACACAGGAACACAGGGAAAGAATCATAGATACACAAGGGAGACAGAGAGAGAATTACATATACACACAGAGACACTGAGAAAGAATCAGAGATACACACAGGGACACAGCGAGAAAATCATTGGTGCACACAGGGTCATCGAGAGAATCACAGATACACACAGGAACAGAGAGAAAGAATCAGAGATACACACAGAGACACTGAGAGAATCCAAGGTAAACAAAACGATTGTGAAATAGAATCACAGCGAGATTGTGAAAGATTTGCATCGACAGACACCACAACAGACATGTGAACATGTTCACATGTACACAAAAGACAATGAAATAGACCTACACAGGGACACAAAGAGAATCACAGATAACCGCAGGGCCAGAGAGAGAGAATCACAGATATACACAGGGACACAGAGAGAAAATCACAGATATACACAGGGACACAGAGAGAGAATCACAGATACACACAGGGACACAGAGAGAATCACAGATACACACAGGGACACAGAGAGAATCACAGATACACACAGGGACACAGAGAGAATCACAGATACACACAGGGACACAGAGAGAGAATCACAGATACACACAGGGACACAGAGAGAGAATCACAGATACACACAGGGACACAGAGAGAATCACAGATACACACAGGGACACAGAGAAAATCACAGATATACACAGGGACTCAAAGAGAATCACAGATAACCGCAGGGCCACGGAGCGAGAATCACATGTATACACAGGGACACAGAGAGAATCAAAGATACACACAAGGACACAGAGAGAATCACAGATACACACAGGGACACAGAGAGAATCACAGATACACACAGGGACACAGAGAGAATCACAGATACACACAAAGACACAGAGAGAAAATCGTTGATGCACACAGGGACACAAAGAGGGAATGACACATACACATAGGAACCGCATGTGAAAAATGGTATGGTGCATGGGAAATCTATTTGCACGGCGATTGTGGGAGTGCGGGAGATTCACAGATACAGACTGGGGAGAGAGACAGAATGTTACCGAGAGGCAAAGATGGACTGAGAGAAAAGCAAACACAGCTAACCACAGGTACAGAGGGGAATTAAAGTGTCACCCCATCACATCTAATAAACATTAACCTCGTCCATCACCATTGTACAGGGACTGCAGTCTGTCACACAAACAAGATCCACTGCAGGAATTCACCAAGACTCCTTCAACAGCACCTTCCTAACCAGTAAACACTATTCCGAGACAGAACAGAAACTGAGAACATCACCATCAGCAACACCACCTCCAATACACACACCATGCTGACTTGGAACGCTATCACTGTTCCATTGCTGTCACTGAGTCAAATCCAGACACTTCCTCCCCAACACCCAATGGACAGCAGCAATGTCAAAAAGCAGCTCACCATCACATTCTCAAGGGCAACATGTGATGGTTCATTCCTGCTGGCCTTGCAGTTCAGGAGGGAGTTACTGGATTTGACTCAGCGACAGTGAAGGAACGACAATATAGATTGCAAGTCAGGATGGTGTGTGATTCGGAGATGAACTTTCAGGTGGTGTCGTTGTAATGTTTCTCACATCCTTGTCCTTCCAGGTTACAGATTGGAGGTGTGTAAGGAGCCGTCACAGGAGGGAAATGCTTCTTCCCTGCAGTTTGTAGACAGTACACATTGTTGGAAAACTGCACAGAGGTGGACAGAGGGAATGTTTAAGGCGATATCCGCATCATTCATTCAGTTATCTTTGCTTTTAAAGACACTGTTCAGGGACAGAAAGGGAAAGACAAACACAGATACACACAGGAACACAGAGAAAATCACAGAAACACACAGGAACACAGAGAGAGAATCACAGATACACACAGGAACACAGAGAGAGAATCACAGATACACACAGGGACACAGAGAGAGAGAATCACAGATACACACAGGCACACAGAGAGAGAGTGGGAGTGTGAATGTGAGAGTGGGAGTGTGAATGTGAGAGGGGGAGTGTGAATGTGAGAGGGGGAGTGTGAATGTGAGAGGGGGAGTGTGAATGAGAGAGGGGGAGTGTGAATGTGAGAGGGGGAGTATGAATGTGAGAGGGGGAGTGTGAATGTGAGAGGGGGAGTGTGAATGTGAGAGGGGGAGTGTGAATGTGAGAGGGGGAGTGTGAATGTGAGAGTGGGAGTGTTAATGTGAGAGGGGGAGTGTGAATGTGAGAGTGGGAGTGTGAATGTGAGAGGGGGAGTGTGAATGTGAGAGGGGGAGTGTGAATGTGAGAGGGGGAGTGTGAATGTGAGAGGGGGAGTGTGAATGTGAGAGTGGGAGTGTGAATGTGAGAGGGGGAGTGTGAATGTGAGAGGGGGAGTGTGAATGTGAGAGGGGGAGTGTGAATGTGAGAGGGGGAGTGTGAATGTGAGAGGGGGACTGTGAATGTGAGAGGGGGAGTGTGAATGTGAGAGGGGGAGTGTGAATGTGAGAGGGGGAGAGTGAATGTGAGAGGGGGAGTGTGAATGTGAGAGGGGGACTGTGAATGTGAGAGGGGGAGTGTGAATGTGAGAGGGGGAGTGTGAATGTGAGAGGGGGAGTGTGAATGTGAGAGGGGAAGTGTGAATGTGAGAGGGGGAGTGTGAATGTGAGAGGGGGAGTGTGAATGTGAGAGGGGGAGTGTGAATGTGAGAGGGGGACTGTGAATGTGAGAGGGGGAGTGTGAATGTGAGAGGGGGAGTGTGAATGTGAGAGGGGGAGTGTGAATGTGAGAGGGGGAGTGTGAATGTGAGAGGGGGAGTGTGAATGTGAGAGGGGGAGTGTGAATGTGAGAGTGGGAGTGTGAATGTAAGAGGGGGAGTGTGAATGTGAGAGGGGGAGTGTGAATGTGAGAGGGGGAGTGTGAATGTGAGAGGGGGAGTGTGAATGTGAGAGGGGGAGTGTGAATGTGAGAGGGGGAGTGTGAATGTGAGAGGGGGAGTGTGAATGTGAGAGGGGGAGTGTGAGTGTGAGAGGGGGAGTGTGAATGTGAGTGTGGGAGGTCTCCCTGATCTCCCACATCCTGCAGGAGGAGCATTCCAACATCTTGCCTGGCATTTTTTGTACTCTGGGGAAAATCAAGAATGCACCTTAAACCTATGTCCTCTCGTACTTGCCGTCTCTACCCTCAGAAAGGACATCTGACTCTCCACTCGATCCATGACACTCATAATCTTGTAAACCTCTATCAGGTCGCCCCTCAACCTCCGTTGTTCCAGTGAAAACAAACCGAGCTCATCCAATCTCTCCTCACAGCTAATACCATCCAGTGCAGCCAACATTCAGGTAAACGTCTTCTGTACCCTCTCCACAGCATCCACACCCTTCTGTGGTGTGGCAACCAGAATTCTACATCAATATTTTAAATGTGACCGAACTAAGTTTCTGTGCAGCTGCAGCATGACCTGCCAATTTGTAAACTCAATGCCCCGACCGATGAAGGCGAGCTTGCCGTCTGCCTTCTTGACGACCTTATCCACCTGTGTTACCACCTTCATTGATCGGGGGATATATACGCCCAGGTCTCTCTGCTGTCAATACTCCTAAATGGTTATTTCGTTAACTGTATAATTCGTCCATGTATTAAACCTTCCAAATTGCATCACCTCACATTTATGTGGATTAAACTCCATCTGCCATTTTTCCGCCAATGTTTCCAACCAGTCTATATCCTGCTGTATCCTCTGACAATCCTCTTCACTCCTGCAACTCCACCAATTTCTGCGTCGTCTGCGAACTTACTAATCAGACCAGCTGCATTTTCCTCCAAATCATTTGCAATAAACAACGAAGAACAAAGGTCCCAGAACTGTGTAACACCGCTAGTCACAGCCTTCCAATCAGAAACGCCACCACCTACTCTTACACACTGCCTTCTATGGCCAAGCCAATTCTGTATCCATCTTGCCAGCTCTCCTCCGATTCCGTGTGACTTCACCTTTCTTTTGCCATTCCAGCATGAAGTATCTTGTCAAAGCCTTTACTGAAGTCCATGTCCACAACATCCACTGCCTTTGCCTTATCTATCATCTTCGTCACTTGCTCGAAAAACTACATCAAGATCTTGTGGCTCGACCTTTCCTTCAGAAAACCATCTTGCCCGTCGCTAATACGTCCACTTATTTCCAATTGGCAGTAAAACTGTCTCGAAAAATCCTCTCCAATAATTTCCCTATCACTGACATAAGGGTTGCCTGTAATTACCTGGATTATCCTTGCTACCCTTCTTAAACAGAGGAACAACATTGGCTATTCTCCAATTTTCTGGGACTTCCCCTGCAGCCAGTGAGGATACAAAGATTTCTCTCAAGGCCCCAGCCTCCTCCCTTGCCTCTCTCAGTATTCTGGGGTAGATCCTATCAGGCCCTGGGGACTTGTCTACCTTAATGTTTTCCAGTCCTGCAATATTTCCTCCTTTTTGATCTCAACATGACTCCAACTACCTACACACCCTTTCCCAGACTCATCATCCACCAAGCCCTTTTCTTTGGTGGATACTGACGCAAAGTACTCATTTAACACCTCACCCATTTCTTACGGCTCCACGTATGGATTTATATATATATATATATATTATATAAACCTTGGGTTTTTCCTGAATCCTGCAGGCCAATGATTTTTCATGATCCCTTTAAACCCTCCTGACTCCTTGCTTCAGTTTCTTTCTGCTTTCCTTGTATTCCACACTTGCTTCATGTTTTTCCAGCCTCCTGACCTTGACAAATGCTTCCTGTTCCCCTTTGACGAGGCTCAAAATGTCTCCCATTACGCAAAGTTCCCGAAAAATGCATATTTATCCTTCATCCTGACAGGAATGTGCCGTTCCTCAATTCCTATCAACTTACACTTCAATGCCTCCCACATGCCAGACGTTGATTTGCCCTCAAACATCTGCCCCCAATCTACATCCTTCAGTTCCTGCCAAACACTGTTGTAACTACACTTCTTCCAATTTAGCATCTTCACTTGAGGACTACATTTATCTCTATCCATCAGTACCTTGAAGCTTACTGTTGTGGTTACTGTTCCTGATCTGCTCCCCTGCTGAAACCTCGACCACCTGGCTGGACTCATTCCCCAATAGCAGGTCTAGTATGGCCCCTTCTCCAGTTGGACTATCTACATCCTGTTTGATGAAGCCCTCCTAGATGGTCCTTACAAACTCTGCCCCATTACCCCAGGACGAAGTGAGTCCCAGGTAATACAGGTGAAGTTAAAATCACCCATCACAACAACCCTGTTACTTTTACACCTTGCCGAAATCTGCCTCCATATCTGTTCCTCTATCTCCCGCAGGCCTTGGGAGGCGTGTAGGAAACTCCCAACATTGTAACTACACCCTTCCTATTCCTGAGCTCTTCCCACATTGTTTCGCTGTCTGAGCACTCCGAGCTGTCCTCCTGCACTACAGCTGCGATATTCCCCTTAACCAGTAGTGCAACTCCACCACCCCTTTTACATGCCCCTCTGTCCAGCCTTAAGCATCTGTATCCGTGAATGTTAAACTGTCAATCCTGTCCTTCCCTTAACCAAGTCTCTGGAATGGCAACAACATCAAAGTTCCAAATAATAATCCAAGCTCTCAGTTCATCTGACTTACCTGCAAAACTTTTCGCATTGAAGCAAATGCACTTCAGTCCACCAGGCCCCCTTTGATCTGAAACCATTCCCTGACAGGTACAGCATTGGGATAGATATAGAGCAAACCTCCCTCTACATTGTCCCCCATCAAACACTCCCAGGACAGCTACAGCATTGGGTTAAATACAGAGTAATTATTCCTCTACACTGTCCCCCATCAAGTACTTCCAGGACAGGTGCAGCACGGAGTGAGATACAGAGTAAAGCTCCCTCTACACTGTCCCCATCAAACACACCCTGGACAGGTACAGCAAAGGGTTAGATACAAAGTAAAGCTTCCTCTACACCGTCCCCATCAAATGCTTTTGGCAATTTCCCTTCATAATCTTCGCCTGCAGCACAGTCTGAGCGTGAGTCTGTGGCTGTGAGTGTGATTGTGTGCCTATCTTGTGCTGTGTGGGAGATTTCAGAATCTAACAGAAGCTTCCCTTCCTTGCCTTCTCCTGTCCTATATTCCCCTTGACATCCAAAGCGCACCTCATGTTGAAAGCTCGAATCATTTATACAGACTGTATTCATGTTTTTGTCAGTGAGGAAATTGCAGAACCACAGACCAATAGCAGGTGCATTCAGACAGTGCAAAGCCCAATGGAGTTTATTTTGGAATGCTACAATATTGTTCCACTCAGTACACTGCGTGCCTTAATGCTGCAGAAAGATTTTGCCAGATCTATTCTGATCACATTGGCAACATTTCACTGGGTCAATGTTCCCAACAATTCCTAAATCTTTCCACACAGCAATCTCTCAGTTTCAGCATGTGTTTCCTTGTTTGTTTCTCCCTGGTTTGTGTGGATTCTCTGATAGATTCCTCGTCCTTATCCTCCCCATGTGCAGTTGTCCACACCCCATGTCCCTGTCCTGCTCCCAAACGCAGCATCCCATTGCAATAAGGCAGTTGATACAGGAGCGTTTCAGTGAGTGCAGAAGGTGAGTTCTGATCCTAACCCAACTGTGTGGGTTTGCTGGGTTAACCCCACCATCCAGTGACAGTTTAATCAGGGCTTGTATTGTTAGAAATCTAAGTGTTAATCAGTCACTCTTTGTGTCTCTGCCTACATGTTTGCATGCCTGTGTCTGTGTGTGCCTCTCTGTGTCTGAGTGTTTTCTTTGTGTTCATGTTTTAATAAGTGCCAATTTGCCGTAATGTTCCAGCTTAATATACTTGTTTCTGAATCTCAAACAGCCTGCGGTCCATTGCAAATCCACAATAATGTTTAAATTGGTGAATATCTCCCCGTCTCTCTGTGACTCTCTCTGTTACACAATTGCTCAATTTGTCCATCTCCGTCCCAGCGAGAAGCATGAAATACTGCAGAACTCTCACCCACTCTCTGAGTCTCTCTTAATCTCTCCCTCGCTCTTTCTCTCTCTCTCTAAATCTCTCAAACTCTCTCTGTCACACACACTGTTGGTTGTGTTCCTCGATTACAGAAATTCTGAAAGCCATGCAAACCAGTAAAATACTTGCAGCGAGTCCCCACAACATGAGGGAGTGGAGAGAGAAAAGGGATGTGTTACCAATCTCACTGTGGACTGTATATCGATTGTGACTGTCTTCAAAACTGCCCATAAGGCTGTTAACACTTCATTGATTCAGATTAAATTAAAACTGACCTGTATTCTCCCCAGTTGCGTTCTGTTAACTCCCCTGGATTCCACAAACACCTGTCTCCACAACTGTCAATCCCTCTCCCCAGCTCTCCCTCTCTCCCTCCCTCATCCCTTGGGAAATAAGGAAAAGCAGGTGACAGAAGTGTTAGTGAGGGATCACTTTGGGACCAGTGACCATAATTCCATTAGTTTTCAGATAGCTATGGGGAATGATAGGTCTGTCCCAAAGTTTAAAATTCTAAATTGGGGCAAGGCCAATTTTGATGGTATCAGGCAGGAACTTTCAACAGTTAATTGGGGGAGTCTGTGGGAAGGCAAAGGGATGCCTGATAAGTGGCAGGCTTTCAAAAGTGTGTTAACGAGGGTTCAGGGTAAGCACATTCCTCTTAGAGTGAAGGGCAAGGCTGGTAGAAGTAGGGAACCCTGGATGACTGGGGTTCTTGAGGTCCTGGTCAAGAAGAAGAAGGAGACCATGACATGCATAGGCAGCTTGATCGAGTGAATCCCTTGAAGAGAATAGGGGTTTAGGAGTAGAGTTGAGAGAAATCAGGGGGGCAAAAAGGGTACACAAGATTGTTTTGGCAGACAAGTCAAAGGAGAATCCAAAGAGCTTCTACAAATACATAAAGACCAAAAGAGTAACTAGGGAGAGAGTTGTGTCTCACTAAGATCAACAGGGTCATCTATGTGCGGATCCACAAGAGTTGGGGAGATCCTAAATGAATATTCCTCATCATTATTCACTGTTGAGAAAAGTATGGATGTGAGGGAACTTGGGGAAATAAATAGTGATGTCTTGAGGAGTGTACCTATAACGGAGAAGGAGGTGCTGGAAGTCTTAAAGCACATCAAGGTAGATAAATTCCCTGATGAGGTATATCCCAGGACGCTGTGGGAGGCTAGGGAGGAAATTGCGGTTCCCCGAGCAGAGACATTTGAATCATTGATAATCACATGTGAGATGCCTGAAGATTGGAGGGTGGCAAATGTTGTGCCTTTGTTTAAAAAGGGCTGCAGGGAAAAGCCTGGGTGCTACAGGCCGGTGAGCCTCACATCTGTGGTGGGTCAGTTTTTGGAAGGTATTTTGAGAGACAGGATCTATAGGCATTTAGAGACACAGGGACTGATTAGGAACAGTCAGCATGTCTTTGCGAGTGGAAAATCATGTCTCACAAATTTGATTGAGTTTTTTGAAAGGGTAACCAAGGAGGTAGATGAGGGCAGTGCAGTTGATGTTGTCTACATGGACTTTAGCAAGGCCTTTGACAAGGTACCTCATGGTAAATTGTTGAGTAAGGTTAAATCTCACGGTATCCAGTCTGAGGTAGCTAAATGGAAACAAAATTGGCTTGATGACAGAAGACAGAGGGTGGCTGTAAAGGTTTGGTTTTCAAACTGGAAGCCTGTGACCAGCGGTGTGCCTCAGGGATTGGTGCTGGGTCCACTGTTATTTGTCATTTATATTAACGATTTAGATGAGAAGATAGGGAGGCATGGTTAGTAAGTTTGCAGATGACACCAAGATTGGTGGCATAGTGGACAGTGAAGAAGGTTACCTCGGATTGCAACGGGATCTTGGTCAATTGGGCCAGTGAGCTGACAAATCGCAGATGGAGTTTAATTTAGATCAATGTAAGGTGATGCATTTTGGTAGATTGTACCAGGGCAGGACTTATTCAGTTAATGGCAGAGCGTTGGGGAGAGTTGCAGAACAAAGAGATCTCGGGGTTTAAAAAGAAGGGCGGCATGGACAAGTTGGTCCGAAAGGCCTGTTTCCATGCTGTAAACCTCTTCAACTCTGTGACTCTCCCTTAGTCGCCCCGGCTCTCCCAGCCTTGCCCTTTTTCTTCCCACCCTCGCCCCCTCTCTACCTCCCTCGCGCCCTCTCTCCCTCCCTGGCCCCCTCCCTCTCTCCCTCATCCCCTCTCTCCCACTAAGAGGTGATGTGTTTGGATCTGCTGCAGGGTCTGAATTTTCTGAGAAGTCCCATTGTTGTTGAGCTGCAGTAGATTGAGGGATGGAATATTATTTTGGAAATTAAGTAGTTCCAGATTTTTGATTCATGGAATTTTGCAATTTATGCTCATCCATTTTAACCGTTTTCATGAATAGAAATACTTCCGTAAGGAACTCAAGGGCACACTGATCAATGAAACTATTGGGTTGAGTGAAATCTTGTACATTGTGAGTGAAATCTCCATCTCATGGAGCTGCCTCCATCTTTGATTTTGGAAGAGTTTAAAAACAGGAGAAGTTTGATTTAGTTTTAGTTTTTAATGTTTCTTTGTCAGTGAATGATGTGAAATGTCTCGATAGCTCTGTCTTCTATTGAAAAGGAACAAGCGTCAGCTAATTCCTGACATTTAAACAACACAAAAACCCAGCAGAATTCTCTGCTTTTTCCAAAAACAATTGTAAGTTGTCCACATTTGTATGAATCTAGAAATGAACTCCACTGATTTTCTTTCCTGATTGATATGGTTCCTTTGAAGCTGTGTTGCTGCCTCAAACTTTCTGTCAATTTGATCCCTGAATCCTTAAACTCCTGGAAATAATGCAGACACTTTTGATTTATATATGGTTTGGAAACATAACGTTCTGATGACAGAGTTTCATAGAACATAGAACATAGAAAGCCACAGCACAAACAGGCCCTGCGGCCCACAAGTTGCGCTGATCATATCCCTACCTCTAGGCCTATCTATAGCCCTCAATCCCATTAAATCCCATGTACTCATCCAGAAGTCTCTTCAAAGACCCAACGAGTTTGCCTCCACCACCACCGACGTCAGCCGATTCCACTCACCCACCACCCTCTGAGTGAAAAACTTACCCCTGACATCTCCTCTGTACCTACCCCCTAGCACCTTAAACCTGTGTCCTCTCGTAGCAACCATTTCAGCCCTTGGAAATCGCCTCTGAGAGTCTACCCTATCCAGACCTCTCAACATCTTGTAAACCTCTATCAGGTCACCTCTCATCCTTCGTCTCTCCAGGGAGAAGAGACCAAGCTCCCTCAACCTATCCTCATAAGGCATGCCCCCCAATCCAGGCAACATCCTTGTAAATCTCCTCTGCACCCTTTCAATGGCTTCAACATCTTTCCTGTAATGAGGTGACCAGAACTGCGCGCAGTACTCCAAGTGGGGTCTAACCAGGGTCCTATAAAGCTGCAGCATTATCTCCCGACTCCTAAACTCAATCCCTCGATTAATGAAGGCTAGTACGCCGTACGCCTTCTTGACCGCATCCTCCACCTGCGAGGCCGATTTAGGAGTCCTATGGACCCGGACCCCAAGGTCCTTCTGATCCTCTACACTGCGAAGACTGGTACCCTTCATATTATACTGCTGCTTCATCCCATTGGATCTGCCAAAATGGATCACTACACACTTATCCGGGTTGAAGTCCATCTGCCACTTCTCCGCCCAGTCTTGCATTCTATCTATGTCTCGCTGCAATTCCAATTCGAATATCCAATTTACATGCTTATAATTTATTATTGTTGTGTTATTGTATTTAGTTCCATTCTTCCATGATGGTTATTCTCATTCTCAGTTTGGATTATTTCATAAATATTGAAGTTATAATTGTGTTTCCTGATCCCATATTGTTGATGTAAATGGTGAAAGACATTGATCCCAGCGCTGATCCTTGTGGAAAACCACTTCTCACCTTCCTGTGTTGTCCAAACCTGTGTGTTTTACCCTCTGTCGCGAATAAAGACATAAGGTCGACTTTAAATACTTAAACACAATGTCCTTTATTCTATAGCTACTTAAACAACAGCAAATACTTGCAATACATAAACCAAATTCTCATTATCTGTTACTTAACCTAACTTCAGGTTGATTTCCACTTGGAATTAAAACCTGGTCAGGATTTTGTTGTTAAATAGAATCAGTCACTTGTTCTCTGCTCCTTCCAGATGTTGTCTCTCCTTGTGAGCTTGGTTCCCGGGTTCTTCACACTGCCTTTCTGAACAAGCTATTTGTGTTCGCAGAGTTAAAATTCCAAAAGTTCCTTGGTAACCAGCCCATTCATTAATCTGAACCCCAATTGCATCGTTCGATTAGGACCAACATATCCAACCAGAATAGCATCATTGGTCACTTGAGGCCTCATCATCTCAGTGCATATTGTTTGCATTCCAATGGCCATATGAGGAAGAGTGTCTCCCAGAAGTCTGTACTGACCTCATCCCTGTTGGACTTTAACCTGGTGTTGTTAAACTTCTTACTGTGTTTAACCCAGTCCAACGCCGGCATCTCCACATCAGACCTCATCCCTGCCAGGGACAAGCTGTTGAATGTGACACCTTCTGTCCTTTGTCAAATTCCAGGCCGCTGACCACAAGGAAATTCAACATAGTGAAAAAAACAACTTTAACCAAGAAGCCAGGTTTGCTGGATTGAAGATCTTTCAGGATATTAAAAGATAAAACTCCAGTCAGCCACAGCAGCAATCAGAGTAAATCCCATTAACTCCGATTCACTGTGTTCTGTCTTTGTAGCCAACTTGTTGTCCACTCTGGTGCTTGTCCTCTTACTCCACTTGCTCTGAGATTACTCACCACTCTGTTAAGTGTTAACTTACTTCAGACATTTAGAAACTCAAGGTGTCTGACATGAATCATATTAATCTCATCGATTATTCCAGATTATTACTCAAATAATTCAACTAAATCTGTCAAGAATGATCTTAGAACACAGAACATAGAACTCATCCACTACTCCACCAATCTTGGTGTCATCAGCAAATTTACTGATCCACCATTCAGCCCCCTCCTCCAAGTCATTTATAAAAATTACAAATAGCAGAGGACCAAGCACTGATCCCTGCGGCACTCCGCTGGTAACCGGTTTCCAGTCCGAAAATTTTCCATCCACCACCACCCTCTGTCTTCTGTTCGATAGCCAGTTACCTATCCAATCGGCCAAACTTCCCTCTATCCCACACATCCTTACTTTCTTCATCAGCCGACCGTGGAGGACTTTATCAAAAGCCTTACTAAAATCCATGTATATGACATCAACTGCACTACCTTCATCAACACACTTAGTTACCTCCTCAAAAAATTCTATCAAATTTGTGAGGCAAGACTTGCCCTTCACAAATCCATGCTGACTATCCCGGATTAAGCTGCATCTTTCTAAATGGTCGTAAATCCTATCCCTAAGGACCTTTTCCATCAACTTACCGACCACCGAAGTAAGGCTAACCGGTTTATAATTACCAGGGTCATTTCTATTCCCTTTCTAAAAAAGTGGAACAACATTCGCCATTCTCCAGTCCTCTGGAACCACCCCCGTGGACAATGAGGACCCAAAGATCAATGCCAAAGGCTCTGCTATCGCATCCCTTGCCTCCCAAAGAATCCTAGGATAGATTTCATCAGGCCCAGGGGACTGATCAACTTTCAGTTTATTCAAAATTGCTAGTACATCTTCCCTCCGAACATCAACTTCCTCCAGCCTATCAGCCTGTGACACCCTCTCTTCCACAAAAACATGGCCCCTCTCCTTGGTGAACACCGAAGAAAAGTATTCATTGATCACCTCTCCTATCTCTTCTGACTCCATACACAAATTCCCACTGCCGTCCTTGACCGGCCCCAGCCTCACCCTGGTCATTCTTTTATTCCTCACATAAGAGTAAAAAGCCTTGGGGTTTTCCTTGATCCGACCCGCCAAGGACTTCTCATGCCCCCTCCTAGCTCTCCTAAGCCCCTTTTTCAGCTCATTTCTTGCTAACTTGTAACCCTCCATCGAGCCAACTGAACCCTGTTTTCTCAACCTAACATACGCTTCCTTCTTCCTCTTGACAAGACATTCCACCTCTTCTGTGAACCATGGTTCCCTCACTCGGCCATTTCCTCTCTGCCTGGCAGGGACATACCTATTAAGGACACGCAGTATTTGTTCCTTGAAAAAGTTCCACTTATCATTAGTGCCTATGCCTGACAATTTTTGTTCCCATCCTATGCTTCCTAATTCCCGCCTGATTGCATCAGAATTACCTCTCCCCCAATTGTAAACTATGCCCTGCCCGTACGGCCCTCTCCCCCTCCATTGCAATAACAAAATACACTGAATTGTGGTCACGCTCTCCAAAGTGCTCTCCCAGAACCAAATCCAACACTTGGCCCGGTTCATTTCCCATTACCAAATCCAATGTGGCCCCACCGCTTGTCGGCCTATCCACATATTGTGTCAGGAACCCCTCCTGCACACACTGCACAAAACCTGCCCCATCCGAACTATTCGACCTACAAAGGTTCCAATCAATATTTGGAAGGATAAAGTCCCCCATGACAACTCCCCTGTGACCTCCACACCGATCCATAATCTGCTTAGCAATTTATTGCTCCACATCTCTATTACTGTTTGGGGGCCTATAGTAAACTCCTAACAACGTGACCGCTCCTTTCCTATTCCTAACCTCAGCCCATATTACGTCTGTAGGCAGATGCCCTTCAAAATGCCTTTCTGCAGCCGTTACACTCTCCTTGATTAACAGTGCCACTCCTCCACCTCTTTTACCAGCTACCTTACACTTACTGAAACATCTATACCCCGGAACTTCCAACAACCATTCCTGTCCTTGTTCTGCCCATGTCTCCGTAATGGCCACAACATCGTAGTCCCAAGTACCAATCCACGCCCCAAGTTCACCTACCTTATTTCGGATGCTCCTTGCATTGAAGTAGACACACTTCAACCCACCTTCTTGTCTGCTGGGACCCACCTTTGACCATGATACCCTTCCCAGTACCTCACTACACTCACTGACCTCTGGACTACAACTCCTTTTCCCATCCCCCTGAAAAATTAGTTTAAACCCCCCCGAAGAGCCGTAGCAATTTTCCCTCCCAGGATATTGGTGCCCCTCTGGTTCAGGTGCACCCCGTCCTGTTGGTACAGGTCCCACCTTCCCCAGAAAGTGTTCCAGTTATCCACATAGCTGAAACCCTCCCTCCTACACCATCCCTGCATCCATGTGTTTAACTGCATTCTCTCCCTGTTCCTCAACTCGCTATCCCGTGGCACCGGCAACATACCAGAGATGACAACCTGTTTTGTCCTGGCCCTCAGCTTCCACCCAAGCTCCCTGAATTCCTGTTTGAAATCCCCGTCCCCTCTCTTACCTATGTCTTTGGTGCCGACGTGTACCACGACATGTGACTGTTCCTCCTCCCCCTTTAGAATCCTGAAGACATGGTTGGAAATGTCACGGACCCTGGCATCCGGGAGGCAACATACCATCCGTGAGCCTCTCTTGTTGCCACAGAACCTCCTATCTATCCTTCGAACAAACGAGTCCCCAATAACTATAGCTCTACCGCTCTCCCCCTTTCCCTTCTGAGCCACAGGGATGGGCTCAGCGCTGGCGATCTGGTCACTGCGGCTCACCACTGGTAGGTCGCCCCCCTCACCTGTATCCAAAGTGGAATACTTGTTGCTAAGGGGAACGAACACAGGGGATCCCCGCACCGACTGCTTCCTCCCAGCGCCTCTCACTGTCACCCTCAGCTGGGGGACAGTGAGGAGTTCCGGTGGCCTCACTAGAAGAAGGATGTGATTTCCCAGTGAGGGACGGAAGAGGGATTCACCGGGATGTTTCCTGGGCTGGAGTGTTTCTGCAGTGAAGACAGGATGGTGAGGCTGGGGTTGTTTTCTTCAGAACAGTGAACGCGGAGCGTGGACCTCATTGTGGTTACAAAATAATGAGGGACAAAGATAGGAGAGTTAAGAAGAAACTTTTTCCTCTTAGCAGAGAGGTCAATATCCAGGAGCAGTGGATTTAGGGTGGATTTGAGGGGAACATTAACGTTCCATAGTCATGTCAGAAATCCTGCTGGCCATCCTGCACAGCAGGATCCCACAGACACGCCAATCGCAACGTGTTAGCAGCCAGATAGAAAACAAAAGAGTAGATGTGAATTGATGAAAGGATAAAACACAACAGCACGGATTCACCGCCAGTTACAGAGTCGCTGTTTATAAATCCAACCTATGGGAGGATGTGATTGAGGTTCCTTATCCAAATTCAAGAAAGGCATTGATTCAGAAGGGAAAATAATCAGAGTATGAAAATAAACTGGTATGGAAGGTTAAAATGGGCAGGATGGAGAGATGCTTCAGCGTGATTTGGAGAGGATGTGTGTGTGGGCATCTGCATGGAAGATGCAGTATAATGTGACTCAGTGTGAGGTGATCCACTTTGGCAGCAATAATAAGAACACAGGTTATTACTTGAACGGATGTAAATTGAGAGCTGGATACTCAGCGAGACCTTGGTGTCCTCATGCATCAGTCACTGAAAGTAAGCAAGCAGGCACAGCAGGCAGTAACAAAGGCAAATGGGATGTTGGCCTTCACAGCGAGAGGATTTGAGGAGAGAAATAGGGATGTTTTGCTGCATTTGTCGAGGGCATTGGAGTTTTATAGAACATAGAACAGTACAGCCCAGAACAGGCCCTTCGGCCCACGATGTTGTGCCGAGCTTTATGTGAAACCAAGATCAAGCTATCCCACTCCCTATCATCCTGGTGTGCTCCATGTGCCTATCCAATAACCGCTTAAATGTTCCTAAAGTGTCTGACTCCACTATCACTGCAGGCAGTCCATTCCACACCCCAACCACTCTCTGCGTAAAGAACCTATCTCTGATATCCTTCCTATATCTCCCACCACGAACCCTATAGTTATGCCCCCTTGTAATAGCTCCATCCACTCGAGGAAATAGTCTTTGAACGTTCACCCTATCTATCCCCTTCATCATTTTATAAACCTCTATTAAGTCTCCCCTGAGCCTCCGCCGCTCCAGAGAGAATAGCCCTCTCTCCCTCACCCTTTCCTCATAAGACCTACACTCCAAACCAGGCAGCATCCTGGTAAATCTCCTCTGCACTCGTTCCAGCGCTTCCACATCCTTTTATAGTGAGGTGACCAGAACTGCACACAATATTCCAAATGTGGTCTCACCGAGGTCCTGTACAGTTGCAGCATAACCCCACGGCTCTTAAACTCCAACCCCCTGTTAATAAAAGCTAACACACTATAGGCCTTCTTCACGGCTCAATTCAATTGAGTGGCAACGTTTAGAGATCTGTGGATATGGACCGCAAGATCTCTCTGTTCCTCTACAATCTTCAGAACCCTACCATCCTCAAGGATGACTCTAAATAGTGACACAATCCCCAAGGATCTCTCTAAATAGTGACACAATCCCCAAGGATCACTCTAAATAGTGACACAATCCCCAAGGATCACTCTAAATAATGACACAATCCCCAAGGATCACTCTAAATAGTGACACAATCCCCAAGGGTCACTCCAAATAGTGACACAATCCCCAAGGGTCACTCCAAATAGTGACACAATCCCTAAGGATCACTCTAAATAGTGACACAATCCACAAGGATGACACTAAATAGTGATACAATCCCCAAGGATCACGCTAAATAGTGACACAATCCCCAAGGATCACTATAAATAGTGACAAAGGCCAAAGGATCTCTCTAAATAGTGACACAATCCCCAAGGATCACTCTAAATCGTGACACAATCCCCAAGGATCACTCTAAATAGTTACACAATCCCCAAGAATCACTCTAAATAGTGACACAATCCCCAAGGATCACTCTAAATAGTGACACAGACCCCAAGGATCACTCTAAATAGTGACACAATCCCCAAGGATCACTCTAAATAGTGACACAATCCCCAAGGATCACTCTAAATAGAGACACAATCCCCAAGGATCACTCCAAATAGTGACACAATCCACAAGGATCACTCTAAATAATGACACAATCCCCGAGGATCACTACAAATAGTGACACAATCCCCAAGGATCACTCTCAATAGTGACACAATCCCCAAGGATCACTCTAATTAGTGACACAATCCGCAAGGATAACTCAAAATAGTGACACAATCCCCAAGGATCACTCTAAATAGTGAAAGAATAGCCAAGGATCACACAAACAAGTGACACAATACCCAAGGAACACTCGAAATAGTGACACAATCCTCAAGGATCACACTAAATAATGACACAATCCCCAGGGATCACTCTAAATACTGACACAATCCCCAAGGATCTCTCTAAATAGTGACACAATCCCCAAGGATCACTCTAAATAGTGACACAATCCCCAAGGATCTTCTCTAAATAGTGACACAATCCCCAAGGATCACTCCAAATAGTGACACAATCCCCAAGGACCACTCAAAATAGTGACACAATCCCCAAGGATCACTCAAAATAGTGACACAATCCCCAAGGATCACTCTAAATAGTGACACAATCCCAAAGGATCACCCAAAATAGCGACACAATCCACAAGGATCACGCCAAATAGTGACACAATCTCCAAGGATCACCCTAAATATTGACACAATGCCCAAGGATCACTCTAAATCATGACAGAATCCTCGAGGATCATTCAAAATAGTGACACAATGCCCAAGGATCACTCCAAATAGTGACACAATCCTCAAGGGTCACACTAAATACTGACACAATCCCCAAGGATCTCCCTAAACAGTGACACAATCCCCAAGGATAAGTCCAAATAGTGGCACAATCCCCAAGGATCACTCTAAATATTAACAAAATCCCCAAGGATCTCTCTAAATAGTGACACAATTCGCAAGGATCACTCTAAATAGTTACACAATCCCCAACGATAACACTAAATGGTGAGACAATCCCCAAGGATCACACTAAAAAGTGACACAGTTCCCAAGGATCACATTAAATAGTGACACAATCCCCAAGGATCACTACAAATAGTGACACAATCCCCGAGGATCACTCTCAATAGTGACACAATCCCCAAGGATCACTCTAATTAGTGACACAATCCGCAAGGATCACTCAAAATAGTGACACAATCCCCAAGGATCACTCTAAATAGTGACACAATCCCCAAGGATCTTCTCTAAATAGTGACACAATCCCCAAGGATCACTACAAATAGTGACACAATCCCCAAGGATCACTCAAAATAGTGACACATTCCCCAAGGATCACTCAAAATAGTGACACATTCCCCAATGATCACTCAAAATAGTGACACAATCCCCAAGGCCACTCTTAATAGTGACTCAATGCACAAGGATCACTCTAAATAGTGACACAATCCCCAAGGATCACTCTAAATAGTGACACAATCCCCAAGGATCACTCAAAATAGTGACACAATCCCCAAGGATCACTCTAAATATTGACACAATGCCAAGGATCACTCTAAATCATGACAGAATCCTCGAGGATCATTCAAAATAGTGACATAATGCCCAAGGATCACTCCAAATAGTGACACTATCCCCAAGGGTCACACTAAATACTGACACAATCCCCAAGGATCTCCCTAAACAGTGACACAATCCAGAAGGATAACTCCAAATAGTGGCACAATCCCCAAGGATCACTCTAAGTATTGACACAATCCCCAAGGATCACTCTAAATAGTGACACAATCCCCAAGGATCACTCTAAATAGTTACCCAATCCCCATGGAACACTCTAAATAGTGACACAATCCCCAAGGATCTCTCAAAATACTGTCACAATCCCCCCGGATCACTCTTATTAGTGACACAATCCCCAAGATTTCTCTAAATAGTGACACAATCCCCAAGGATCACTCTAAATAGTGACACAATCCCCAAGGATCACTCTAAATAGTTACACAATCGCCAAGGATCACTCTAAATGGTGAGACATTCCCCAAGGATCACTCTAAATATTGACACAATCCCCAAGGATCACTCTAAATAGTGACAAAATTCCCAAGGATCACTCTAAATAGAGACACAATCCCCAAGGATCACCAAAAAAAGTGACACAATACCCAAGGAACACTCGAAATAGTGAGACAATCCTCAAGGATCACTCGAAATAATGACACAATCCCCAGGGATCACTCAAAATAGTGACACAATCCCCAAGGATCACTCTAAATAGAGACACAATCCCGAAGGATCACAGTAAATATTGACACAATCCCCAAGGAACTCTCTAAATAGTGACACAATCCCCAAGGACCACTCTAAATAGTGACACAACCCACAAGGATCACTCTAAATAGGGACACAATCCCCAAGGATCACTCTAAATACTGACACAATCCCCAAGGATCTCTCGAAATAGTGACACAATCCCCAAGGATCACTCTAAATAGTGACACAATCCCCAAGGTCACTCTTAATAGTGACTCAATGCACACGGATCACTCGAAATAGAGACACAATCCCCAAGGATCACTCTAAATAGTGACACAATCCCCAAGGATCACTCCAAATAGTGACACAATCCCCAAGGATCACCCTAAGTATCGACACAATGCCCAATGATCACTCTACATAGTGACACAGTCCCCAAGGATAACTGCAAATAGTGACACAATCCCCAAGGATCACTCCAAATAGTGACTCAATCCACAAGAATCCCTCTAAATAGTGATACAATCCCCAAGGATCACTCAAAATAGTGACACAATCCCCAAGGTCACCCTAAATAATGTCGCAATGCCCAAGGATCACTCTAAATAGTGACACAATCCCCATGGATCACTCTAAATAGTGACACAATCCCCAAGGATCACTCTAAATAGTTACACAATCCCCAAGGATCTCTCTAAATAGTGACACAATCCCCAAGGATCACTCTAAATAGTGACACAATCCCCAAGGATCACTCTAAACAGTGACACAATACCCAAGGATCACTCTAAATAGTGACACAATCCCCATGGATCACTCTAAATAGTGACGCAGTCCCCAAGGATCTCTCTAAATAGTGACACAATCCCTAAGGATCACTCTAAATAGTGACACAATCCCCAAGGATCACTCGAAATAGTGACACAATCCCCAAGAATCACTCTAAATACTGACAAAATCCCCAAGAATCTCTCTAAATACTGACACAATCCCCAAGAATCACTCTAAATAGTGACACAATCCCCATGGATCACTCGAAATAGTGACACAATCCCCACGGATCACTCTAAATAGTGACACAATCCCCAAGGATCACTCTAAACAGTGACACAATCCCCATGGATCTCTCAAAATACTGACACAATACCCAAGGATCACTCTAAATAGTGACACAATCCCCAAGGATCTCTCTAAATAGTGACACAATCCCCAAGGGTCACTCCAAATAGTGACAATCCCCAAGGATCACTCTAAATAGTGACACAATCCACAAGGATGAATCTAAATAGTGACACAATCCCCAAGGACCACTATAGATAGTGACACAGGTGCAAGGATCTCTCTAAATAGTGACACAATCCACAAGGATCACTCTAAATCGTGACACAATCTCCAAGGATCACTCTAAATAGTTACACAATCCCCAAGGATCACTCTAAATAGTTAGACAATCCCCAAGGATCACTCTAAATAGTTACACAATCCCCAAGGATCTCTCTAAATAGTGACACAATACCCAACGATCACTCTAAATACTGACACAATCCCCAAGAATCACTCTAAATGCTGCCACGTTCCCCAAGGAACACTTTAAATAGTGACACATTCCCCAAGGATCACTCAAAATAGTGACACAATCCCCAAGGTCACTCTACATAGTGACTCAATGCACAAGGATCACTCTAAATAGTGTCACAATCCCCAAGGGTCACTCTAAATAGTGTCACAATCCCCAAGGATCACTCTAAATAGTGACACAAACCCCAATGATCACTCGAAATAGTGACGCAAAACCCAAGGATCACTCTAAATAGTGACACAATCCCCATGGATCACTCTAAATAGTGACACAATCCCCAAGGTTCACTCAAAATAATGACACAATCCCCAAGGTCAGTCTAAATAGTGACTCAATGCACAAGGATCACTCGAAATAGTGACACAATCCCCAAGGATCACTATAAATAGTGACACAATCCCCAAGAATCACTCTTAGCAGTGACACAATACCCAAGGATCAGTCTAAATAGTGACACAATCCCCAAAAATCACTCTAAACAGTGACACAGTACCCAAGGATCACTCGAAATAGTGACAATTCCCAAGGATCACTATAAATAGTGACACAACCCCAAGGATCACTCTAAATAGTGACACAATCCGCAAGAATCACTCTAAACAGTGACACAATACCCAAGGATCACTCTAAATAGTGACACAATCCCCATGGATCACTCTAAATAGTGACACAATCCCCAAGGATCACTTAAAATAGTGCAACAATGCCCAAAAATCACTCTAAACAGTGACACAATATCCAAGGATCACTCTACATAGTGACACAATCCCCAAGGATCACTCTAAATAGTGACACAATCCCCAAGGATCACTCAAAATAGTGACACAATCCCCAAGGATCTCTCTAAATAATGACACAATCCCCAAGGATCACTCTAAATAGTGACTCAATCCCCAAGGATCACTCTAAATGCTGCCACATTCCCCAAGGAACACTTTAAATAGTGACACATTCCCCAAGGATCACTCAAAATAGTGACACAATCCCTAAGGTCACTCTAAATAGTGACTCAATGCACAAGGATCACTCTAAATAGTGTCACAATCCCCAAGGGTCACTCTAAATAGTGTCACAATCCCCAAGGATCACTCCAAATAGTGACACAAACCCCAATGATCACTCGAAATAGTGACGCAAAACCCAAGGATCACTCTAAATAGTGACACAATCCCCAAGGATCACTCGAAATCGTGACACAATCCCCAAGGGCACTCTAAATACTGACACAATCCCCAAGGATCACTCTGAATAGTGACACAATCACCAAGAATCACTCTAAACAGTGACACAATACCCAGGGATCACTCTAAATAGTGACACAATCCCCATGGATCACTCTAAATAGTGACACAATCCCCAAGGTCACTCTAAATAGTGACTCGATGCACAAGGATCACTTGAAATAGTGACACAATCCCCAAGGATCACTCTAAATAGTGACACAATCCCCAAGGATCACTTAAAATAGTGAAACAATCCCCAAAAATCACTCCAAACAGTGACACAATATCCAAGGATCACTCTAAATAGTGACACAATCCCCAAGGATCACTCTCAATAGTGACACAATCCCCAAGGATCACTCAAAATAGTGACACAATCCCCAATGATCACTCTAAATAGTGACACAATCCCCAAGGATCACTCCAAATAGTGACTCAATCTCCAAGGATCACTCTAAATGCTGCCACATTCCCCAAGGAACACTTTAAATAGTGACACATTCCCCAAGGATCACTCAAAATAGTGACACAATCCCCAAGGTCACTCTAAATAGTGACTCAATGCACAAGGATCACTCTAAATAGTGTCACAATCCCCAAGGATCACTCTAAATAGTGTCATATTCCCCAAGGATCACTCTAAATAGTGACACAAACCCCAATGATCACTCTAAATAGTGACGCAATACCCAAGGATCACTCTAAATAGTGACACAATCCCCAAGGATCACTATAAATAGTGACACAATCCCCAAGAATCACTCTAAAAAGTGACACAATACCCAAGGATCACTCTGAATAGTGACACAGTCCCCAAGGATCACTCTAAATAGTGTCACAATACCCAAGGATCACTCTAAATAATGTCACAATCCCCATGGATCACTCTAAATAGTGACACAAACCCCAAGGATCACTCTAAATAGTGACACAATCCCCAAGAATGACTCTAAATAGTGACACAATCCCCCAGGATCACTCTAAATGTTGACACAACCCCAAGGTCACTCTAAATAATGACACAATCCCCAAGGATCACTCTAAATAGTGACACAATCCCCAAGGGTCACTCCAAATAGTGACACAATCCCCAGGGATCACTCGAAATACTGACACAATCCCCAAGGATCAATCTAAATAGTGACACATTCCCCAAAGATCTCTCCAATGGTGACACCATCCCCAAGGATCACTCTAAATAGTGCCACAATACCCAAGGATCACTCTAAATAGTGACACAAACCCCAAGGATCACTCTAAATAGTGACACAATCCCCAAGGATCACTCTAAATAGTGGCACAATCCCCAAGGGTCACTCTAAATAGTGCCACAATACCCAAGGATTACTCTAAATAGTGACACAAACCCCAAGGATCACCCTAAATAGTGACACAATCCCCAAGGATCACTCTAAATAGTGACACAATCCCCAAGGGTCACTCTAAATAGTGCCACAATACCCAAGGATCACTCTAAATAGTGACACAAACCGCAAGGATCAATCTAAATAGTGACACAATCCCCAAGGATCACTCTAAATAGTGACACAAACCCCAAGGATCATTCTAAATAGTGACACAATCCCCAAGGATCACTCTAAATAGTGACACAATCCCCAAGGATCACTCTAAATAGTGACACAATCCCCAAGGGTCACTCTAAATAGTGCCACAATACCCAAGGATCACTCTAAATAGTGACACAATCCCCAAGGATCACTCTAAATAGTGACACAATCCCCAAGGGTCACTCTAAATAGTGACACAATCCCCAAGGATCACTCTAAATAGTGACACAAACCCCAAGGATCACTCTAAATAGTGACACAATCCCCAAGGATCACTCTAAATAGTGACACAAACCCCAAGGATCACTCTAAATAGTGACACAATCCCCAAGGATCACTCTAAATAGTGACACAATCCCCAAGGATCACTATAAATAGTGACACTTTCCCCAATGATCACTCTAAATAGTGACACAATCCCCAAGGTCACTCTGAATAGTGACACAATCCCCAAGGATCACTCTGAATAGTGACGCAATCCCCAAGGATCACTCTGAATAGTGACACAATCCCCAAGGATCACTCTAAATAATGACACAATCCCCAAGGATCACTCTAAATAGTGACAAAAACCCCAAGGATCACTCTAAATAGTGACACAATCCCCAAGGATCACTCTAAATAGTGACACAAACCCCAAGGATCACTCTAAATAGTGACACAATCCCCAAGGATCACTCTAAATAGTGACACAATCCCCAAGGATCACTCTAAATAGTGGCACAATCCCCAAGGGTCACTCTAAATAGTGCCACAATACACAAGGATTACTCTAAATAGTGACACAAACCCCAAGGATCACTCTAAATAGTGACACAATCCCCAAGGATCACTCTAAATAGTGACACAATCCCCAAGGGTCACTCTAAATAGTGCCACAATACCCAAGGATCACTCTAAATAGTGACACAAACCGCAAGGATCAATCTAAATACTGACACAATCCCCAAGGATCACTCTAAATAGTGACACAAACCCCAAGGATCATTCTAAATAGTGACACAATCCCCAAGGATCACTCTAAATAGTGACACAATCCCCAAGGATCACTCTAAATAGTGACACAATCCCCAAGGGTCACTCTAAATAGTGCCACAATACCCAAGGATCACTCTAAATAGTGACACAAACCCCAAGGATCACTCTAAATAGTGACACAATCCCCAAGGATCACTCTAAATAGTGACACAAACCCCAAGGATCACTCTAAATAGTGACACAATCCCCAAGGATCACTCTAAATAGTGACACAAACCCCTAGGATCACTCTAAATAGTGACACAATCCCCAAGGATCACTCTAAATAGTGACACAATCCCCAAGGATCACTATAAATAGTGACACTTTCCCCAATGATCACTCTAAATAGTGACACAATCCCCAAGGTCACTCTGAATAGTGACACAATCCCCAAGGATCACTCTGAATAGTGACACAATCCCCAAGGATCACTCTGAATAGTGACACAATCCCCAAGGATCACTCTAAATAATGACACAATCCCCAAGGATCACTCTAAATAGTGACACAAACCCCAAGGATCACTCTAAATACTGACACAATCCCCAAGGATCACTCTAAATAGTGACACAATCCCCAAGGATCACTATAAATAGTGACACTTTCCCCAATGATCACTCTAAATAGTGACACAATCCCCAAGGTCACTCTGAATAGTGACACAATCCCCAAGGATCACTCTGAATAGTGACACAATCCCCAAGGATCACTCTGAATAGTGACACAATCCCCAAGGATCACTCTAAATAATGACACAATCCCCAAGGATCACTCTAAATAGTGACACAATCCCCAAGAATCACCCCAGATAGTGACACAATCCTCAAGGTTCACTCTAAACAGTCACCAACTCACGTACACACACCCTCACCAATTCGCGTACACTCACACACCCCCTCACCAACTCACGTACACTCACACACACCCTCACCAACTCACGTACACTCACAAACACACCCTCACCAACTCATGTACACTCACACACACACCCTCACCAACTCACGTACACTCACACACACACCCTCACCAACTCGCGTACACTCACTCACACACCCTCACCAACTCACGTACTCTCACACACACACATCCTCACCAACTCGCGTGCACTCACACACACTCCCTCACGTACTCACGTACACTCACACACACACCCTCACCAACTCACGTACACTCACACACCCTCACCAACTCATGTACACTCACACACACCCTCACCTACTCACGTACACTCACACACACCCTCACCAACTCATGTACACTCACACACACACCCTCACCAACTCATGTACACTCACACACACACCCTCACCAACTCACTTACACACACACACACCCTCATCAACTCACGTACACTCACACACACCCTCACCAACTCACGTACACTCACACACACCCTCACCAACTCACGTACACTCACACACACACACCCTCACCACCTCACGTACACTCACACACACGCTCACCAATTTACGTACACTCACACACACCCTCACCAACTCACGTACACTCACGCACACACCCTCACCAACTCACGTACACTCACACACCCTCACCAACTCACGTACACTCACGCACACACCCTCACCAACTCACGTACACTCACACACACACCCTCACCAACTCACGTACACTCACACACGCACCCTCACCAACTCACGTACACTCACACACACCCTCACCAACTCGCGTACACTCACACACACCCTTACCAACTCACGTACACTCACACACACACCCTCATCAACTCACGTACACTCTCCCACACACACATTTACACAATATTACACACTCACACACTCTCTCACACACACTTACACAAACTCACACTCTCACATGACTCATACACCCTCTCAAATGCACATTCAGGAATTTGTATATCCTCACTGTCCTAAACACACTCTCTCACACACTCTCACACAAACACACACTCACATTCTCTGGTACACACACTAACATACATGCGCACAATCACAAGCTGTCTCTCGTGGACACGCTCACAGACAGACACACTCTAATCTTCAATCTTCCATGACAAAAACACCCACAAACACAGACACTATCAAGCACTCTCAGACCTGACACAATCCGCACGCCCTCTGCCTCCCTGTGTCACCCTCACACACTCCCACACTCTCGCTCCCTCTGTCACACTCCCTCTCTTTATATACTGCATGCACCCACACACACAAAAACACACATGCAAACTCACACACTTGCACGCTCACACGCTTGCACACTCACACTTCTCACACACTCTTTCACACAATCCCTCTGTAACATTCACTCCCTCACTCACACTTTCCTCTCACAAACTCCCACTCCCACTCACTCCCTCCCTCTGCCCCACAACACAGCTTCTCTCAGGCCACTTCATATCACTGATCCTTCTCTCCCCAACTCTCACCCCTTCTCTTTATCTGACCCCACTTCTGTCTCTCTCACCCCACCCAATTCTCCCCCTCAGCCCATCTCTATTCTGTGTCTCTCACTCTCTCAGTCCACACGCACACCTCTCTCTCTCATTCGCACTGCATCTCCCACTCACCTCATTTGTCTTCCTCGACCTCTTACCCACTCTGTATCCATCACTCTCTCTGCCCATTTTTCTCCCTCTCTCTCACCACAGTTCCCTCTTTCATGTTGGACCTTCTCCTCCATTTCTCTTGCCAATGTCATCACATCTTGTCTAAAGTGTGTGACCCAGAACAGGACACAATACTCCAGCTGATCTATTTAATGTGAACACAGCACCAGGTCCATTACGATGGAGCTGTCTTCCTCTGAGTTTCAGTTACTATTATGAACACCATTCCTCTCACAATATCTGCTTCCACACAATCCCTTCCACATTCGCAGGTCCTGTCTCTCTCTCTCTGTCTCTCTCTCCACATCTGGACCCATTTATCTCCCCCCATAAGGTTGTGTATCAGATGTGGGGCCTGTATCAGTTGGTGTCTGTGCATTACTTGTCACAGTTAAATCTGCATATTTACTGCTCTAAGAGATGATGTGTTTGTATCTGCTCCAGGCTCTGAGGTTAAATAGTTCCAGATTATTGATTAGCATCATTTTACAATCTATGTTCACCCAGAACCCACTTAATTCACATCACTGAATGTCCACAGTTAAATACCACACAGAGAGAGACACGGTGACATTTGAAACTTCATTTCTGAAACGTCACAGCCCAGTGACAGATATCACTGAAACAATGTGAGATGGAGAGATGGGACTGATGGTGTTTGAGTGGACAGCATCTTTCCACTTGTTATTAGATGATAAATGTGATCAACAGAATCCATTGTTTGGAAAGATTTAATTTTATCGAAAGATAATTATCCATCACTGAACTCAATGTCGTAATCTGTTTGTTCAAATATTTTTTTTAAATGTTGTTGCTCCCTCAGTGTCCCTGAGGTGATTCTGCAGTGTATATATTAAAGGCTTTGGGAATAGGTAACCTCAGAGTTTAAGACAGAGAGACTGCCAGCAGCTCGAAAGGACACTTCACTTCACACTGAAGATGCATCGTCCAACCGACATGGCTGAGAAAATAATCTACCCAATCATTGCCATTATTGGTGTTCCTGGTGAGTGACTCTAACCATTGAGGTTGTGTAAACCTGTGTGTGAGCGGCTCTCTGATTTTAAACTCTGAATGAAAATGCTCCATGCTGATCTCAGTGTCACTGTTGTACAGAGACCAGGTGAAAGATGTAATTCACTTAAATCAAATTACTTGAAATATCTCTGTGGTTTTAATCCTTTTCATCAACTGACACAACCAACTCTTCACGTAATTCATAGTCTCAGGAATCAATGAAGTCATTGTATTTAGTGGAATCTTGTGTAATGTTAGATTGGATTTCAGTTACAGCGATATCAACCTGAAATACAATTTAGTGGGAGTAAGAATAAAATTACCCTTTGATTGTGGATCAGAAACCAGAGTGGAATATCTGACACAAGTTAACAAGTACTGCAGGATGTAGTTGTCAGTGTAGAATTATACTCATTGTGTCTTGTTGTTCACCAGAGTGGTATACCTGATTGAAGTATCCATCTATTTCTGGTACTATCTATCCGAGTCGAATTGTATTAGAACATAGAACATAGAACATTACAGCGCAGAACAGGCCCTTCGGCCCACGATGTTGCACCGACCAGTTAAAAAAAAAAAAAAAAACTGTGACCCTCCAACCTCAACCAATTTCTTTTCGTCCATGAACCTATCTACGGATCTCTTAAACGCCCCCAAACTAGGCGCATTTACTACTGATGCTGGCAGGGCATTCCAATCCCTCACCACCCTCTGGGTAAAGAACCTACCCCTGACATCGGTTCTATAACTACCCCCCCTCAATTTAAAGCCATGCCCCCTCGTGCTGGATTTCTCCATCAGAGGAAAAAGGCTATCACTATCCACCCTATCTAAACCTCTAATCATCTTATATGTTTCAATAAGATCCCCTCTTAGCCGCCGCCTTTCCAGCGAAAACAATCCCAAATCCCTCAGCCTCTCCTCATAGGATCTCCCCTCCATACCAGGCAACATCCTGGTAAACCTCCTCTGCACCCTCTCCAAAGCCTCCACATCCTTCCTGTAATGTGGGGACCAGAACTGCACACAGTACTCCAAGTGCGGCCGCACCAGAGTTGTGTACAGTTGCAACATAACGCTACGACTCCTAAATTCAATCCCCCTACCAATAAACGCCAAGACACCATATGCCTTCTTAACAACCTTATCTACTTGATTCCCAACTTTCAGGGATCTATGCACACATACACCTAGATCCCTCTGCTCCTCCACACTATTCAAAGTCCTCCCGTTAGCCCTATACTCAACACATCTGTTATTCCTACCAAAGTGAATTACCTCACACTTCTCCGCATTAAACTCCATCCGCCACCTCTCGGCCCAACTTTGCAACCTGTCTAAGTCTTCCTGCAAACTACGACACCCTTCCTCACTGTCTACCACACCACCGACTTTGGTGTCATCAGCAAATTTGCTAATCCACCCAACTATACCCTCATCCAGATCATTAATAAATATTACAAACAGCAGTGGCCCCAAAACAGATCCCTGAGGTACACCACTTGTAACCGCACTCCATGATGAATATTTACTATCAACCACCACCCTCTGTTTCCTATCCGCTAGCCAATTCCTGATCCAATTTCCTAGATCACCCCCAATCCCATACATCTGCATTTTCTGCAGAAGCCTACCATGGTGAACCTTATCAAACGCCTTACTAAAATCCATATATACCACGTCCACTGCCTTGCCCCCATCCACCTCCTTGGTCACTTTCTCAAAAAACTCAATAAGGTTAGTAAGGCACGACCTACCTGCCACAAAACCATGCTGCCTATCACCTATCAATTCATTACTCTCCAAATAACTATAAATCCTATCCCTTATAATTTTTTCCAACATCTTGCCGACAACAGAAGTGAGACTCACCGGTCTATAATTCCCGGGGAAGTCTCTGTTCCCCTTCTTAAACAATGGGACAACATTCGCTAACCTCCAATCTTCTGGTACTATACCAGAGGCCAACGACGACCTGAAGATCAGAGCCAGAGGCTCTGCAATCACTTCTCTTGCCTCCCAGAGAATCCTTGGATAAATCCCATCCGGACCAGGGGATTTATCTATTTTCAGACCCTCCAGAATATCCAGAATATTGTGATTGTACAAAAGTACTGGAATGAAATAAGTTGGTTTAATTTCAATGATATATAATTTTAGTTGGGTGAGTGAGATCTCCATTCCATGGAGCTGTCTCTGTGTTTAATCTTTGGAATCGCTCGGAAATAGGAAGCGATTGGTTTTGTTCTAATGATGTTTTGTGGTCAGTGTGTGATGTGAGATGGCTCGGTAACTCGGTGATGTATTGAAAAGAAACAGGTTTCAGCTAGTTCCTGATATTTAAACAACCCAATAACAGAGGGGCAATATTCTGTGATTTGTATTTCAAAAATGTTGTGAACTGTTCACATTTCCAATAATCTATAAATGAACTCCAATGTTTTATTTTCCGGATTGTTATGGTTATATCTGAACTGTGTTGCTTCTGAAAGCGATTTGTGAATCTGATCACCTGAAGCCCTGAACTCCTCGAAAACATTCAGATACTTGATTTCTACAGAGTGATTGGGAAACATATTGTTCTGGTCAGAATGAAGAACCTGACACTGAGCTGTGGTGAAATTAATTTCCAATTCCAATACCCAATTTGCAAGTTTATAATTTATTATTAATGTGTTATTGTGTTGAGTTGTATTCTTCCACTCTGCTCATTCTCATTCTCAGTTTGGATTGGTTGGTAAATTTTGAAATGATAATTTTGCTTCTTGATTCCATATTGTTGATGTAAATGGTGAAGGAAAGTGATCCCAGCGCTGATCCTTGTGGAAAACCACTTCCCACCTTCCAGCAGTCAGAGTAAATCCCTTTAACTCCCACTGCCTGTGTTGTGTCTTTGTAACCAGCTTCTAGTCATTCTGCTGCTGGTCCTCTAACTCCACTTGCTCTGAGTTTACTGAAGTCTGTTAACTTACTGAAGGTATCTAGAAACACCATGTGTCGAACATCGACCAGATCATTCCTGATAATTGTGAAAATTATTCAATGAAATCTGTCAAGATGATCTTAATTTTGGAACATGTGCTGAATGCTCTTTATCACAGCCTGTGTTACTTGATGTATTTTTTTCACTCTTTTGAAGTTAGTTCATTTATTTTTTTATGTTGAGGTTGTGACTGGACAACTGCTCTTTGGATTTTTAAAATTTAATTTCTGTTTAAACTCAAGAAAAAAACATAAACGTTCTAATGTTTTCCATTCCAGTGGGTAACTTCTGATGATCAGCTGCTTAAGAAGGCAGACATGACAATTTTCTTTATTAGCTGATGTAGAGAAGATAGGAGCAGGGAGGTGATGATGGAGATGTATGAAACACTCATTTGTCTTCAGCTCGAGGACTGTGAGGAGTTCTGGTGACCTCACTAGACGGAGGATGTGATTGCTCTGGAAGGAACGCAAAGGAGATTCACCAGGATGTTGCCTGGGCAGCAGTGTTTCCGCAGTGAAGACAGGCTGGTTAGGCTGGGGTTGCTTTCCACAGAACAGTGAAGGCGGAGTGTGGACATCATTGAGGTGTTCAAAATTATGAGGGACAAAGATAGGATAGTTAAGAAGAAACTTCTTCCCCTGAGCAGAACGGTCAATGTCCAAGGTGTGTAGACTAAGGGCAGCAGCAGGAGGGTTAGAGGGTTTCTGAGGAAAATAAAATGTTCCTGTGTCATTTCAGAAATGCTGCTGGTCATCCTGCACAGCAAGATCCCACAATCACACTGCAATGTGGGAGCAGCCAGATTTAAAACACAATTGTAGGTGTGATTTGGTGAAAAGCTAAAACACATCATCACAGATTCACCCTCAGTAACACAATCAATGTTTACAAATCCATCCTTTTGGGAGGAGCAAGGGATTGATTAAGGAAAGAAAAATAGGGTATGAAAGTAATCTAACGTGGAACATGACAACTGACTTCAAAAAATATCTATCGGTATGTAAAGAGAAACAGATTGACAAACTAGGACCTTTGCAGTCAGAAATGGGAGATCCCACAACGGGGAACAAAGTAATAGCTGAGGAATTAAATTGGACATTGCTTCGAACTTCAGAAAGGAAGACATGAATAACATGCCAAAAGTTCTGAGAGGAACAAGTTTTAGAGAGAAGCTGAAGGAAATTAGAATTTGTAGAGAAATGGTTTTGGGGAAAATGATGGGATTGAAGATGGATAAATCTTCAGGTCCTGATAATCTTCATCCCAGAGTACTTAAGGAAGTCTTCCTGGGAATAAGAGGTCCAATGGTGGTTATTTTCCTATTTTATTGGACTCTGGGCTGGTTCCTACAGACTGGAGGGTAGCTAATGCAAGCCCGGTATTCAGACAGGACTGGAGAGAGAAAACAGTGAACTATAGACCAGTGAGCCTAACGCCGGTGCTGGGGAAGTTGCAAGAGTCAAATTTCAAGGATTTGATAACTCGGTATTTGGAAGGCAGCGCCATAATCAGACAAAGGCAGCATGGATTTACTAAAGGGAAATCATGATTGGAATATATTGGAATTGTTTGAGGGTGGAACCGGTAGAGTTGACCGAGGGGAACCAGTGGATGTGGTTTATTTAGTCTTCCAGAAGGGTTACTGAATGCATCATCTCCAAATTTGCAGATGGTACAAAGCAGGGTGGGAGGGTGAACTGTGAGGAGGGTGCAGAGAATATTCAGCGTGATTTGGACAGGCTGAGGGTGTGGTCATACGCATGGCAGATGCAGTTTAATGTGGATCACTGTGAGGATATCGACTCTGGTAGGAATATTAGGAAGACAAGTTATTATTGAATGGGTGTAAATTGAGGGAGGTGGATTCTCATCAAAACCTTGGTCTCCTCGTGCATCATTCACTGCACGGAACCAGGCAGGTACAGCAGGCAGGAATGGAGCTAAATGGTCTGTAAGCATTCATAGCGACATGATTCCTATTGAGGGATAGGGATGATTTGCTGCAATTTATAAAGGATTGGTGAGGCCACACCTCGAGAGCTTTGTACAGTTTTGGTGTCCTGATCTGAGGAAGGATGTCCTTGCTATAGAGGAAGTACAGCGACGGTTTACCAGGCTGATTCCTGGGATGGCAGGTCTGTCATATGAGGAGAAAATAGATTGGTTAGGATTATATTCAGTAGAAATTTATAGAGTGAGAGGGGACCTCATAGAAACGTATTAAATTCTAACAGAATGAGGCAGGGTTGATTCAGAAAGAATGTTACCAATGGTGGGGGAGTCGAGAACTCGGGGTCATAGTTTTAGGATTAGGGACAAACCTTTTGGAGCTGAGGTGGGGAGAAATTTATTCAGTCAGAGGGTGGTGAATGTGTGGGATTCACTACCACAGAATGTTGTTAAGACAATTGCATTCAGAATAGTGAGAGGGGATCTCATAGAAACTTATAAAATTCAAACAGGATTCGAACGGGTCGATTCAGAAAGAAAGTTACCAATGGTGGGGGAGTCCACAACTCGCTGTCTTCGTTTGATGATAAGGGAAAACCTTTTTAAAACTGAGGGGAGGAGAAATTTCTTCAGTCAGAGGGTGGTGAATGTGTGGAATTCACAGGCATTCTGTGACTTCAAAAATAAATGAGATATAGCTCTCGGGGCTAAAGGGATAAAAGGATTTGGGGTCAGGGTGAATCAAGTTATTAAATTTGATGATCAGCCACAATAAAATTGAATGGTGGCGCAGGCTCCTACTCACGCTTCTAGTTTATATGTTTCAATGACTGGGGGGCTCGGCTGGAATGATACAGTGGAGGACCCCCTAAACACGTCCTCTCTCCCCCCACCCACCCTCCCTCAACCCCCAACCCCCTCCCCCCGACACTTTATCTTCTCACCGCTCCCTTCCTCTCGGCCTTCTCTCTCTCTCTCTCACTCTCTCTTACACCTTCCTCTTTTTCTCTCTCTCCCTCACTGATAACACAATCTAATGAGAACGTTGGGTGAGAGAGTTTGAAAACCGACAATTGCATCCTGAGTGGAATGAATTGCCGCGTCTGCTGCAGTTTTATTTAATGATTGATCTCATAAAATTATACACAGTAACTGTATGGAATGAAGCGAATGGAAAAGGCATCCTGAGGGCCCTGAGATTAGGCCTTGAATTGAGGCCTAGTCCCAGAGGATGCAATAAACCTGGGGAAAAAGAACAGAATTCTCCCCATCCCAGTGAAACAGAACTCTCCTTTCCAGCCCCAAAACGCCCCACACATGGAGGGAAAGGGCGAGAGGGGAAAAGAGAACCACTGTTCCCCACACTCTGTCCCATCCGCACACCCCTCACACACCCCACAACAATAAAAAAACAGCAAATCACAAGGGGGTTTTATTTTACATGAACTACAAGATGCAACATTGAAGCAAATGGTTGGAGAGAGAGAGGGAACGTTGTGATGACAGAGACCGAGATATTGAACCCCCTGCCCTACCCACTCCCTCATAAAAAATGATAAATCCTCCAAATCGCACCACCCTGTCTAAAAACACAAACAGGACACAGGGATTGAGCATATGTCTTTACCAAGGCCAGGGGTTTGATTTTTATCTCCTCCACCCTCCCAAATTTCCCTTTTAAGTTGTGTGGTTACCATTTGCAGTTCTGTAAATGCTGCAAGTCATTGATGCACAGCACGATCCCATGGGTAGCAATGTTTCCACACCGCCCAGCCCAGGAGGCAAGTGGCTCAAACCTCAACTGGGAAGAAACTGTTCATTTCCTCAGGATACATTTCAAAACAGACTGTCTCAGGACTGGAGTGTTTGAACATCACGCTTTCTGGAAAGATGTGACAGGGACATCAGCAGTTACTGCTCTCAGGAAACCCTCTACCCCCGAATCCTGTGACATTTTCCCTCCACCCCAACTCCACAATGTTCAGCTATCTCTCCCCCTGTTGAACCTGATCCTCCCGTTTCTCTCTCACTCCCACATTCTGTAACATCAGCCTTTCCTCAGCCTGTCCCCCAACTCTCTCACTCCCTCTCTCTCACAAGCCACACAATGGAGATACAGAGACACAGATAGAGAGACAGTGACATGAGACAGAGGTTGATGCCCTTTTAACAAGCCACGCCAAATTCCCCAAAGAGGAACACCTTGCTTTGTGATGTGTGAAAGGTGTGTGGGAAGGTGTGAACTGTTCTTCATTAACATTTAGTGGTTAATCAACAGAAATATCTGACACTCAATTTAAGTGAACAATTAACAATTTATGTATTTAACCAGCAGGGAACTTTAGATAAAGAAGTAGCATTGTGATTAAAGTAAGATTCTACTGGAATGCAGTTCAAATAAACACAAGGACATTCATTAACAGAAAAAAAAGAACATAATTTAGGAAAACCTTTGTCGTTCGTCTCTCTATTCCGCTGCTTGCGAGTTACTTCTGATTCAGATCGATAGATGGAGAGGTCTATTCAGTGATAATCAAAGCTGGAGAGAGCTGCTCTTTCCCTCTCTGGGCTTTGAGAGGTGGCAGTCCTTCAGTTGAACTGCAGGCAGGCAGTTGATCCCCTGTTTTTATACTGTGATGACCTCTGAATTTTCCTGCACCAGGAGTGATCTGATCTTGTCAACAACAATAAATTAACATTTGATAGCTTCCTGATAGCTGAGTGCCTTCTTTGAACTGATAGGCTGAACTCAAAATTCAAAAACCTGCAAAGCCTGTTACCATGGCGATGCTGACGCTTGGCCTTTGCTGCAAATGTTGCAGACTGTGTACTCTGTCTGTACCTGCATTTGAAGTCTCCAAGCATTGACACAAGTGCAGCTTGAAAGGGACACAAAACCAGCTTTTAAAGGGACCACACTTCACAAGCTCAGCTTCCCAACACCAGACATAGAGCGAGAGCTCCGACAATCACCACCACAGCAAACTGTATTCAAATAGAACCCTGTGCATTTCATTTCACCCTCACATTTATCTCTCTGCCTCAGACACATTTTTTATTCCACAATTACACCCGCTTCTAGTTAAAGAACTTTCATTCCAGGCCATCAAGAATTATTTACAGAGATGAGATTAATTGTTAATCTGACCTCACTGCTGTTAATTTAGAGATTTCTGATGCAACTTGTGCACAGGAAGATCCAAAGCACAGAGGCAGTTTCAAAATTCAGTTCAGAGTGTATGATAATTGTTTTCTGTGTGTGTTTCTTGTTTTAATGTACAAACTGAGGCTGCAACATTGGTCGCACAGTAAGATCCCACAGGCAGCAATGCGATATTGGCTGAATGTCCCCTCACTCCTCTGCAGAAAGTGATCATGAACTCCCTCAGTCCCATTGTTCAAGTTGAAGCTTTTTCATATTCAAGGCCTTGGAGCCTTCTTTGCAGTCAGTGAGCGATTTTCAAAGAGGATGATCATTGTTACAAGGCAGGCAAAGGCCCAGGACAGTGTGTGCACAGCAAGATCCCACAGCAGCTGCACTGTGCAACTAATCAAATGAGACACAGACCTTCCCCTGCCTCCATCCTCACACCTGCTGTGAGCCCCTCCCCCAAAGCACCCAACAAAAATCCCCACACACCTTCCACTCTGTGTGTGTGCATTGTCCCAAGTCTGGAGAATTCCCTTCACTTCCCTGGAAAGATAAAACTCTCTCTTAACACTGAGACAACCTTTAAAGCAAGTTCTGCAGCAAGATCGCACAAGGTGCAGTTCGCAGTGTGGACTGTGTTTTACACGGTTTAATGGAATGTAACCCTGAAAAGTGTGAGCTGATACGCTTTGGAAGGAGTAATTTGACAAGGAAGAACTCAATGAATGTTCGGACGAGAGGAAGATCTATGGCAGAATGTGACCTTGGCGTATTTGACCACAGATCTTTGAAAGCAGAAGGGCATGTTAGTAAGGTGGTGAAAATGGCATATGGGACACTTGCCTTTATCAATCGAGGCATAGATGACAAAAGCAGGGAAGTAATCTTGGAATTGTCTCGATCTTTGGTGAGGCCCCAGCTGGAGTACTGTGTGCAGTTCTGATCGCCACAATATAGGAAGGATGTGTTTGCGCTGGATGGGGGTACAGAGGAGATTCACCAAGATGCTGCCTTGGATGGAAGATCAACGTTATGAAAAGAGGTTGCGTGGTCTTGGGTTATTAACGTTTTAGCAGAGAAGACTGAGGGGCGACCTGATGGAGGTAGACAAGTTTATGAGGGCCATGGACAGAGTGGATAAGTAGCAACTGTTCCCCATATCTGAAGGGTCAGTCACGAGGGGACATAGGTTCACGGTAGGGGTCAGGAGGTTTGGGGGGGGGGCGGTGTGAGGAAATATGTTTTTCCCCAGAGGGTGGTGAGGGTCTGGGATGCGCTGCCTGGGAGGGTGGTGGAGGTGGGTTGCCTCACATCCTTTAAAAGGTATCTGGATGAGCACTTGGCACAAAATAACATTCAGGGCTCTGGGCCAAGTGCTGGCAGATGGGGTTAGGTGGGATTTCAGGTATTTCGAATGTGACAGTGCAGACTCGATGGGCTGAAGGGCCTCTTCTGCTCTGTATAATTCTATTATTCTATAAATTCTCGTTCTTGGTTCTCCTCATTCTCTCTCACTCTTTCCTTCCCTCCATTTCTTCCAATCAGACAGAAACATTGAAATGGAGAGAGAGAGTTCCACAGAGAGAATCTTCTAAACCTGAATTAAAATGCCAGCCCTGCTTCATCCTGCCCACCCCCTGTCCCCTCTCAGTCTCTGGAAGCTGCTCAACTCCCTCTTTCAGTTTGGGAAGCGGCTGCTGATTCCTTCAGGACACTTTTTAAATCCTCCCAGATTATCTGACAGGGTTTGAGTGGAGCTGCAGCGAGTGACCACACACTGGAGACTCTCACATCCTGTCTCTCTTTCTCAAATGCTCTCCCTCCATCACCACCTCTGCTTTGACCTTCCACTCCCCTCGGGTCTCCCTCTGTCTCTGCTCCACTCCCTCCTTCTCTTTTCTCCTCCTGCCACTATCTCTCTCTCTCATTGTAAAGATGGATGTTCTTATCAAGGGCCAGGTCTTTGCAACCACACCCACCACCTCTTACTCCATCCCTCCTTCTAACTTCCTATTTCTGTCCATATCTCTGCTTCTTTCCCTCTCTTTCATGTGCACTGTGTTGAAAGGAGCGATGCAATATTTCTGAGCCACACTGCCAATAACCACAAATCATATTGCTGTGAGGGGGTGGGAAGAACCACCTTATCTGGGGGACTCCAGTTTGGAGTCAGTGCCCAGCTTCCTGTCTCTGGAGAATAGCCTCAGTCAGAGCCCTGAGATTCCTTATTTACACAAATCAATCAATAGATCGATTCATTTATTCATAAATTACTACTGGGAGGCTCATTTTAAAAAGTCTACCAAAGGAATGGACACAGCTTGTCCCCAGTTTAAAGAGGGGAGTTTGTCTCTTTCTGTCACTGAGGGGATACGTATCCAAACTCAGAATTCACATGGAGCTGGGTGGAAGATTACACCAAGCGCGAGGCTGGGGGAATGACATGTCTCCCACCCCCCACCCCAACCACTTTGTCCCCTCTGGATATGGTCACAGTGCTGCCCATGGGATCATGCTGTGCTTAAAATCCCCACAAAGAAAGCTGGATAGGGAGAGATTCTGGAGGGAGGTGAACAGGAATGGGGAGAAAGCGAGATGGAGAGAGCAATACTGGGGTGAGATAGAGAGATATGGGGAGAAACAGGAGGAGAGAGAGAACAATTGGAGAGCGATAGGGAGATATGGGGTAAAGTTATAATGTGAATGAAGAATGGAAACGCACTGGATAAGAGCGAAATCCAGATAGAGGGAATAAAGCTGGTCGGAGAGAAGAAGAATTTAGGAAGAGATAGATAGGGAAGCAAAGGAGAAGGCAAAGAGAGAGGGAGAGAAGAAAGGAAAAAAGAGACGGACAGAGGATATAATCTGTAAATTAGAAGCAGAAAAGCTGCGGGGGAGAGTCAGAATGGGGAGGAAATTTGGAGAGGGGAAGTTAAATAGAAAAATCCTGAATTGACGTCCAGCTCCACCAGCTGTCCAGTCCAGAGAGGTGTTCAATCCGGGGTGGGCTCTGATAATTGGGTGCAGGAAGGGATTGCAGATTCTATCTCTGTCCACTTTGGGTCTAATTGGGAAACCCGTCCAGTCTGAATTAATCCTGGAAAACACATCAGGTGAGAAATGCAATCTGTGTGAAATATTTGAATGATGAGAATTTGCAGATTTGCTCCATCAAAGTGAGAGATGTGTAATTCACAGCTTCCTGTCCCCCAGTCCCTACTTAACCAGCGGTGTTACATTGGCTACTTTCCAATCTGCAATGTTAATCTCTAACACAACTCCTCCAACAACCCCGCCACCCCGGGAACCCCATTGGATTGATGCTGAAATCCTCTCCTTACTGTGGCTTCACACATGGGGAATGTTCACTCACTCATTTCCCGCCTCTTGTCCCTTTTTCACTGACAGTTAATTTACTGGGAATTGTGATCCTGAGTCGGGGAAAGTGTGGCCTCTCCACCTGCACCACTCGCTACCTGGTGGCCATGGCAGTGGCGGATCTGCTCTTCATCATCTTTAACCCCATTCTCAGCAGGATAAATGGTTATTATTTCCCGCTGAGTTTCCTGTCCCTCACCTCTGTGTGTCGTGTTCACTCTGTCCTGCTGGCTGCAGCCACAGACTGTTCAGTCTGGTTCACCATCACTTTCTCCTTTGATCGATTTGTGGCCATTCGCTGCCAGAAACTGAAAACTAAATATTGCACCGGGAAAACTGCGGCTGTGGTTCTGGCAACAACCGGCCTCCTGTTCTCTGTGAGAAACATCTCCTGGTACTTTACACTGGAACCTGGGTGGATAATGGACAATGTCCAGTGGGGCTGTGTGACAAAGACAAGCTATTGGACTGATCCTGGCTGGGTTGGATTTTCCTGGTTTGATCGGGTTTTAACCCCATTGCTCCCATTCGGTTTAATCCTGGTGATTAACGCTCTGACAGTTAGACACATTTTGGTGACCAGTCGAGTCCGGAAGGGACTGAGGGCTCAGAGTCAGGGAGAGAATCGCAGAGACCCCGAGATGGAGAGCAGAAGGAAGTCAATGATTTTACTCTTCAGCATTTCCGAGGCTTTCATTCTCCTCTGGGCCGTGTATGTTATATTTTTTATCTATTTGAAAGTGAAAGGATTAATTTACCTCACTCTTCCTGAATACACATTTCAAAATGTCGGATTTATGCTGCGGGATATAAATTGCTGCACAAACACATTTATTTACGTGGTGACTCAATCCAAGTTCAGGGAGCAGATCAGGATCGCGGTGAAAAATCCGCTCACATCAATTATTCAATTAATGAAGAAACAAAACTGACTGACAGCCAATCACAGAGCGGGATCACTAAATCACCGCCTCAGCCAATCACAGAGCGGGATCACTAAATCACCGCCTCAGCCAATCACAGAGCGGGATCACTAAATCACCGCCTCAGCCAATCACAGAGCGGGATCACTAAATCACCGCCTCAGCCAATCACAGAGCGGGATCACGAAATCACCACCTCAGCCAATCACAGAGTGGGATCACTAAATCATCGCTTCAGCCAATCACAGAGCGGGATCACTAAATCACCGCCTCAGCCAATCACAGAGCGGGATCACTAAATCACCGCCTCAGCCAATCAGGGACTGGATTGCTAAATGACCGCCTCAGCCAATCGGACCCCAGATCGACTACTGCCCGAATCAGCCAATCAGAATTGCCGCTCACTTCCTGACAGCCAAGTCCACCAATGACTGGTCTCCGCACTTTGACTGACAGTGGATGAGCCAATCAGAGGCTGAGCTTTCTGACTGACAGCTTTGTCAGCCAATCAGAACACCGGCAGCTAACGGCCCCGCCCCCAGAGCAAATCCGGGAGTGACAGACACCTCAACCAATCAGGAAGATGGTGTCAGTGTGTGAGGGTCAGTGTCCATGTGTGTGTCACTGTGTGTGTGTCACTGTGTGTATCACTGTGTGTATCACTGTGTTTGAGTGTGTGTGGGTCAGTGTGTATCACTGTGTGTGTGTCACTGTGAGTGTGTCACTGTGTGTATCACTGTGTGTGTGCGTGTGAGTCAGTGTGTGTGAGGGTCAGTGTTTGTGTATCACTGTGTCTGTGTCAGTGTGTATCACTGTGTGTGTGTGTGTGAGTCAGTGTGGGTCACTGTGTGTGTGTCACTGTGTGTGTGTGTTGGTCAGTGTGTATCACTGTGTGTGTGAGTCAGTGTGTGTCACTGTGTGTGTGTCAGTGTGTGTCACTGTGTGTGTGTCAGTGTGTGTCACTGTGTGGGTGTGTCAGTGTGTGTCACTGTGTGTGTGTGTCTCACTGTGTGTGTGCGTGTCAGTGTGTGTCACTGTGTGTGTGTCAGTGTGTCTCACTGTGTGTGTGCGTGCCAGTGTGTGTCACTGTGTGTGTGTGTCAGTGTGTGTCACTGTGTGTGTGTCAGTGTGTCACACTGTGTGTTTGCATGTCAGTGTGTGTCACTGTGTGCGTGTGTGCGTGGGTCAGTGTGTATCACTGTGTGTTTTTGTCAGTGTGTGTCACTGTGTGTGTGTGTATCTGTGTGTGTGAGGGTCAGTGCCGATGTGCGTGTCAGTGTGTGTCACTGTGTGTGTGAGTGTGTGTGTCAGTGTGCATCACTGTGTGTGTGTGTGTGGGGGGGTCAGTGTGTATCACTGTGTGTGTGTCAGTGTGTATCACTGTCTGTGTGTCACTGTGTGTGTGTGTGCGTGTGTCAGTGTGTATCACTGTCTGTGTGTCACTGTGTGTGTGTGTGTCACTGTGTATCACTGGGTGTGTGTGTGTCAGTGTGTATCACTGTGTGTGTGTCAGTGCGTGTCACTGTGTGTGTGACAGTGTGTATCACTGTGTGTGTGTGTCAGTGTGTATCACTGCGTGTGTGAACGACAGTGTCACTGTGTGTGAGTGTGTGTGTCAGTGTGCATCACTGTGTGTGTGTGTGTGTATCACTGTGTGTGTATGTGTCAGTGTGTATCAGTGTGTGTGTCACTGTGTATCACTGTGTGTGTGTGTGTGTGTCAGTGTGTATCACTGTGTGTGTGTGTCAGTGTGCATCACTGTGTGTGTGTGTCAGTGTGTATCACTGTGTGTGTGTGTCAGTGTGTGTCACTGTGTGTGTGTGTCAGTGTGCATCACTGTGTGTGTGTGTCAGTGTGTACCACTGTGTGTGTGTGTCAGTGTGTATCACTGTGTGTGTGTGTGTGTGTCAGTGTGTGCCAATGTGTGTGGGTGGGTCAGTGTGTATCACTGTGTGTGTGTATCAGTGTGTGTCACTGTGTGTGTGTGTCAGTGTGTCTCACTGTGTGTTTGCGTGTCAGTGTGTGTCACTGTGTGTGTGTCAGTGTGTATCACTGTGTGTGTGTGTGTCAGTGTGTCTCACTGTGTGTGTGCGTGTCAGTGTGTGTCACTGTGTGTGTGTCAGTGTGTCTCACTGTGTGTGTGCGTGTCAGTGTGTATCACTGTGTGTGCGTGTCAGTGTGCATCACTGTGTGTGTGTGTGTCAGTGTGTATCACTGTGTGTGTGTGTGTCAGTGTGTGCCAATGTGTGTGGGTGGGTCAGTGTGTATCACTGTGTGTGTGTGTCAGTGTGTCTCACTGTGTGTGTGCGTGTCAGTGTGTGTCACTGTGTGTGTGTCAGTGTGTATCACTGTGTGTGTGTGTGTCAGTGTGTCTCACTGTGTGTGTGCGTGTCAGTGTGTGTCACTGTGTGTGTGTCAGTGTGTCTCACTGTGTGTGTGTGTGTCAGTGTGTATCACTGTGTGTGCGTGTCAGTGTGCATCACTGTGTGTGTGTGTGTCAGTGTGTATCACTGTGTGTGTGTGTGTCAGTGTGTGCCAATGTGTGTGGGTGGGTCAGTGTGTATCACTGTGTGTGTGTGTCAGTGTGTCTCACTGTGTGTGTGCGTGTCAGTGTGTGTCACTGTGTGTGTGTCAGTGTGTCTCACTGTGTGTGTGCGTGTCAGTGTGTGTCACTGTGTGTGTGTCAGTGTGTCTCACTTTGTGTGTGCGTGTCAGTGTGTGTCACTGTTTGTGTCAGTGTGTATCACTGTGTGAGTGTGTGTGTGTCAGTGTGTATCACTGTGTGTTTTTGTCAGTATGTGTCACTGTGTGTGTGTGTATCACTGTGTGTTTTTGTCAGTATGTGTCACTGTGTGTGTGTGTATCAGTGTGTGTGCGGCTCAGTGCCGATGTGTGTGTCAGTGTGTGTCACTGCGTGTGTGAGTGTGTGTGTCAGTGTGCCTCACTGTGTGTGTGTGTGTGGGTCAGTGTGTATCACTGTGTGTGTCAGTGTGTATCACTGTGTGCGTGTGTCAATGTGTATCACTGGGTCTGTGTGTGTCAGTGTGTATCACTGTGTGTGTGTGTCAGTGCGTGTCATTGTGTGTGTGTCAGTGTGTATCACTGTGTGCGTGTGTGGGTCAGTGTGTGTCACTGTGTGTGTCAGTATGTATCACTGTGTGTGTGTGTCAGTGTGTATCACTGTGTGTGTGTCACTGTGTGTGTCAGTGTGCATCACTGTGTGTGTGTGTGTGAGTGGGTCAGTGTGTATCACTGTGTATGTGTCACTGTGTGTGTGAGTGTGTCAGTGTGTATCACTGTGTGTGTGTGTCAGTGTGTATCACTGTGTGTGTGTCAATGTGTGTGTGTGTCAGTGTGTATCACTGTGTGTGTGTCAGTGCGTATCACCATGCGTGTCAGTGTGTATCACTGTGTGTGTGCGTGTGTGTCAGTGTGTATCACTGCGTGTGTGTGTGGGCCAGTGTGTGTCACTGTGTGTGTCAGTATGTATCACTGTGTGTGTGTGTCAGTGTGTATCACTGTGTGTGTGTCACTGTGTGTGTCAGTGTGCATCACTGTGTGTGTGTGTGTGAGTGGGTCAGTGTGTATCACTGTGTATGTGTCACTGTGTGTGTGAGTGTGTCAGTGTGTATCACTGTGTGTGTGTGTCAGTGTGTATCACTGTGTGTGTGTCAATGTGTGTGTGTGTCAGTGTGTATCACTGTGTGTGTGTCAGTGCGTATCACCATGCGTGTCAGTGTGTATCACTGTGTGTGTGCGTGTGTGTCAGTGTGTATCACTGCGTGTGTGAGGGACAGTGTCACTGTGTGTGTGTGTGTGCGTGTCAGTGTGTATCACTGTGTGTGTGTCAGTGTGTGTCACTGTGTGTGTGTGTGTGTCAGTGTGTGGCACTGTGTGTGTGTCACTGTGTATCACTGTGTGTGTGTGTGTGTGTGTGTGTGTGTCAGTGTGTATCACTGTGTGTGTGTCAGTGTGTATCACTGTGTGTGTGTGTGTGTCGGTGTGTATAACTGTGTGTGGGGGTCAGTGTGTGTCACTGTGTGTGTGTCAGTGTGTATCACTGTGTGTGTGTGTGTGTGTCAGTGTGTATCACTGTGTGTGTGTGTCAGTGTGTATCACTGTGTGTGTGTGTGTCAGTGTGTGTCAATGTGTGTGTGTGGGTCAGTGTGTATCACTGTGTGTGTGTGTGTCAGTGTGTGTCACTGTGTGTGTGTGTCAGTGTGTCTCACTATGTGTGTGCGTGTCAGTGTGTGTCGCTGTGTGTGTGTCAGTGTGTCTCACTGTGTGTGTGCGTGTCAGTGTGTGTCACCGTGTGTGTGTGTGTGTGTGTGTGTGTGTGTCAGTGAGTATCACTGTGTGTTTTTGTCAGTGTGTGTCACTGTGTGTGTGTATCAGTGTGTGTGTGAAGGTCATTGCCGATGTGTGTGTCAGTGTGCGTCACTGTGTGTGTGAGTGTGTGTGTCAGTGTGCATCACTGTGTGTGTGTGTGAGTCAGTGTGCATCACTGTGTGTGTGTCAGTGTGTATCACTGTCTGTGTGTCACTGTGTGAGTGTGTGTCAATGTGTATCACTGGGTGTGTGTGTGTCAGCGTGTATCACTGCGTGTGTGAGCGACAGTGTCACTGTGTGTGAGTGTGTGTGTCAGTGTGCATCACTGTGTGTGTGTGTGGGTCAGTGTGTATCACTGTGTGGGTGGGTCAGTTTCAGTCACTGTGTGTGTCAGTATGTATCACTGTGTGTGTGTCAGTGTGTATCACTGTGTGTGTGTCACTGTGTGTGTGTGTGTGTGTGTGCGTCAGTGTGTATCACTGTGTGTGTGTGTGTGTCAGTGCGTATCACTGTGCGTGTCAGTGTGTATCACTGTGTGCGTGTGTCAGTGTGTATCACTGCGTGTGTGAGGGACAGTGTCACTGTGTGTGTGTGTGTCAGTGTGTATCACTGTGTGTGCGTGTCAGTGTGTGTGTGTGTGTGTCAGTGTGTATCACTGTGTGTGTGTGTGTGTGTGTGTGTGTGTCAGTGTGTATCACTGTGTGTGTGGGTCAGTGTGTATCACTGTGTGTGCGTGTCAGTGTGTGTGTGTGTCTGTCAGTGTGTATCACTGTGTGTGTGTGTGTGTGTGTCAGTGTGTGTCACTGTGTGTGTGTCAGTGTGTATCACTGTGTGTGTGTGTGTGTGTCAGTGTGTATCACTGTGTGTGTGGGTCAGTGTGTGTCACTGTGTGTGTGTCAGTGTGTATCACTGTGTGTGTGTGTGGGTCAGTGTGTGTCACTGTGTGTGTGTCAGTGTGTATCACTGTGTGTGTGTGTGTGTGTCAGTGTGTATCACTGTGTGTGTATGTGTCAGTGTGTATCACTGTGTGTGTGTGTGTGTGTGTGTGTGTGTGTGTGTGTCAGTGTGTATCACTGTGTGTGTATGTGTCAGTGTGTATCACTGTATGTGCTTGGGTCAGTGTGTATTACTGTGTGTGTGTGTCAGTGTGTATCACTGTGTGTGTGTGTGTGTGTGTGTCAGTGTGTATCACTGTGTGTGTGTGTGGGTCAGTGTGTATCACAGTGTGTGTATGTGTCAGTGTGTATCACTGTGTGTGTGGGTCAGTGTGTATCACTGTGTGTGCGTGTCAGTGTGTATCACTGTATGTGTGTGTGTCAGCGTGTATCACTGTGTGTGGGTCAGTGTATGTCGCTGTGTGTGTATGTGTCAGTGTGTATCACTGTGTCTATGTGGGTCAGTGTGTAACACTGTGTGCGTGTCAACGTGTGTGTGTGGGTCACTTTGTGTCACTGTGTTTCTGTGGGTCAGTGTGCATCACTGTGTGTGTGCGTGTGTGTGTCACTGTGTATCACTGTGTGTTTGTGTGTGTGTTTAGGTGTGCAACAGTGTGTGTATGTTGTTCAGTGTGTATCACTGTGTGTGTGTGTGTGTGTGTGTGTGTGTCACTGTGTATCACTGTGTGTGTGGGGGTCAGTGTGTATCACTGTGTGTGTGTGTGTGTGTGTGTCATTGTGTATCATTGTGTGTCAGTGTGCATCACTGTGCGTGTGTGTGTCAGTGTGCATCACTGTGTGAGGGGGGGTCAGTGTGTATCACTGTGTGTGTGTGGGTCAGTGTGTATCACTGTGAGTGTGTGGGTCAGTGTGTATCACTCTGTGTGTGTGTCAGTGTGTATCACTGTGTGTGTGTCAGTGTGTATCACTGTGTGTGTGTCAGTGTGTATCACTGTGAGTGTGTGGGTCAGTGTGTATCACTGTGTGTGTGTCAGTGTGTGTCAATGCGTGTGTTGACAGTGTGTTTCACTGTGTGTGTGTCAGAGTGTACCACTGTGTGTGTGTGTCAGTGTATATCACTGTGTTTGTGTGGGTCAGTGTGTGTCACTGTGTGTGTGTGGGTCAGTGTATGTCACTGTGCGTTTGTGTGGGTCAGTGTGCATCACTGTTTGTGTGTGTGTGTGTGTGTGGGTGTGTATCAGTGTGTGTTTGTGTGTGTCAGTGAGTATCACTGTGTGTGTGTGTCAGTGTGTGCCACTGTGTGTGTGTGCGTCAGTGTTTATCACTGTGTGTGTGTGTCAGTGTGCATCACTGTGTGTGTGTGTCACTGTGCATCACTGTGTGTGTGTGTCAGTGTGTGTCACTGTGTGTGTGTCAGTGTGTGTCACCGTGTGTGTGTCAGTGTGCATCATTGTGTGTGTGTGTCAGTGTGTATCACTGTGTGTGTGTCAATGTGTGTGTGTGTGTCTGTGTGTTTCAATGTGTGTGTGTGTCAGTGTGTATCACTGTGTCCGGGGGGCAGTGTGTATCACTGTGTGGGTGGGTCAGTTTCAGTCACTGTGTGTGTCAGTATGTATCACTGTGTGAGTGTGTCAGTGTGTATCACTGTGTGTGTGTGTCAGTGTGTATCACTGTGTGTGTGTCAATGTGTGTGTGTGTGTCTGTGTGTTTCAATGTGTGTGTGTGTGTCAGTGTGTATCACTGTGTCCGGGGGGCAGTGTGTATCACTGTGTGGGTGGGTCAGTTTCAGTCACTGTGTGTGTCAGTATGTATCACTGTGTGTGTGTCAGTGTGTATCACTGTGTGTGTGTCACTGTGTGTGTGAGTGTGTGTGTGTGTGCGCGTCAGTGTGTATCACTGTGTGTGTGTGTGTGTCAGTGCGTATCACTGTGCGTGTCAGTGTGTATCACTGTGTGCGTGTGTCAGTGTGTATCACTGCGTGTGTGAGGGACAGTGTCACTGTGTGTGTGTGTGTGTGTGTGTGTGTCAGTGTGTATCACTGTGTGTGCGTGTCAGTGTGTGTGTGTGTGTCAGTGTGTATCACTGTGTGTGTGTGTGTGTGTGTGTCAGTGTGTATCACTGTGTGTGTGGGTCAGTGTGTATCACTGTGTGTGCGTGTCAGTGTGTGTGTGTGTGTGTGTCAGTGTGTATCACTGTGTGTGTGTGTGTGTCAGTGTGTGTCACTGTGTGTGTGTCAGTGTGTATCACTGTGTGTGTGTGTGTGTGTGTCAGTGTGTATCACTGTGTGTGTGGGTCAGTGTGTGTCACTGTGTGTGTGTCAGTGTGTATCACTGTGTGTGTGTGTGGGTCAGTGTGTGTCACTGTGTGTGTGTCAGTGTGTATCACTGTGTGTGTGTGTGTGTGTGTCAGTGTGTATCACTGTGTGTGTATGTGTCAGTGTGTATCACTGTGTGTGTGTGTGTGTGTGTCAGTGTGTATCACTGTGTGTGTATGTGTCAGTGTGTATCACTGTGTGTGCTTGGGTCAGTGTGTATTACTGTGTGTGTGTGTCAGTGTGTATCACTGTGTGTGTGTGTGTGTGTGTGTGTGTGTGTCAGTGTATATCACTGTGTGTGTGGGTCAGTGTGTATCACTGTGTGTGCGTGTCAGTGTGTGTGTGTGTGTGTCAGTGTGTATCACTGTGTGTGTGTGTGTCAGTGTGTGTCACTGTGTGTGTGTCAGTGTGTATCACTGTGTGTGTGTGTGTGTGTGTGTGTGTGTCAGTGTGTATCACTGTGTGTGTGGGTCAGTGTGTGTCACTGTGTGTGTGTCAGTGTGTATCACTGTGTGTGTGTGTGGGTCAGTGTGTGTCACTGTGTGTGTGTCAGTGTGTATCACTGTGTGTGTGTGTGTGTGTGTCAGTGTGTATCACTGTGTGTGTATGTGTCAGTGTGTATCACTGTGTGTGTGTCAGTGTGTATCACTGTGTGTGTATGTGTCAGTGTGTATCACTGTGTGTGCTTGGGTCAGTGTGTATTACTGTGTGTGTGTGTCAGTGTGTATCACTGTGTGTGTGTGTGTGTGTGTGTCAGTGTGTATCACTGTGTGTGTGTGTGGGTCAGTGTGTATCACAGTGTGTGTATGTGTCAGTGTGTCTCACTGTGTGTGTGGGTCAGTGTGTATCACTGTGTGTGCGTGTCAGTGTGTATCACTGTATGTGTGTGTGTCAGCGTGTATCACTGTGTGTGTGTGGGTCAGTGTATGTCACTGTGTGTGTATGTGTCAGTGTGTATCACTGTGTCTATGTGGGTCAGTGTGTAACACTGTGTGCGTGTCAACGTGTGTGTGTGGGTCACTTTGTGTCACTGTGTTTCTGTGGGTCAGTGTGCATCACTGTGTGTGTGCGTGTGTGTCACTGTGTATCACTGTGTGTTTGTGTGTGTGTTTAGGTGTGCAACAGTGTGTGTATGTTGTTCAGTGTGTATCACTGTGTGTGTGTGTGTGTCACTGTGTATCACTGTGTGTGTGGGGGTCAGTGTGTATCACTGTGTGTGTGTGTGTGTCACTGTGTATCATTGTGTGTCAGTGTGCATCACTGTGTGTGTGTGTGTGTCAGTGTGCATCACTGTGTGAGGGGGGTCAGTGTGTATCACTGTGTGTGTGTGGGTCAGTGTGTATCACTGTGAGTGTTTGGGTCAGTGTGTATCACTCTGTGTGTGTGTCAGTGTGTATCACTGTGTGTGTGTCAGTGTGTATCACTGTGTGTGTGTCACTGTGTGTGTCAGTGTGCATCACTGTGTGTGTGTGTGTATCACTGTGTGTGTATGTGTCAGTGTGTATCAGTGTGTGTGTCACTGTGTATCACTGTGTGTGTGTGTGTGTCAGTGTGTATCACTGTGTGTGTGTGTCAGTGTGCATCACTGTGTGTGTGTGTCAGTGTGTATCACTGTGTGTGTGTGTCAGTGTGTGTCACTGTGTGTGTGTGTCAGTGTGCATCACTGTGTGTGTGTGTCAGTGTGTATCACTGCGTGTGTGTGTCAGTGTGTATCACAGTGTGTGTGTGTGTGTCAGTGTGTGCCAATGTGTGTGGGTGGGTCAGTGTGTATCACTGTGTGTGTGTATCAGTGTGTGTCACTGTGTGTGTGTGTCTGTGTGTCTCACTGTGTGTGTGCGTGTCAGTGTGTGTCACTGTGTGTGTGTCAGTGTGTATCACTGTGTGTGTGTGTGTCAGTGTGTCTCACTGTGTGTGTGCGTGTCAGTGTGTGTCACTGTGTGTGTGTCAGTGTGTCTCACTTTGTGTGTGCATGTCAGTGTGTATCACTGTGTGTGCGTGTCAGTGTGCATCACTGTGTGTGTGTGTGTCAGTGTGTATCACTGTGTGTGTGTGTGTCAGTGTGTGCCAATGTGTGTGGGTGGGTCAGTGTGTATCACTGTGTGTGTGTGTCAGTGTGTCTCACTGTGTGTGTGCGTGTCAGTGTGTGTCACTGTGTGTGTGTCAGTGTGTCTCACTGTGTGTGTGCGTGTCAGTGTGTGTCACTGTGTGTGTGTGTCAGTGTGTCTCACTTTGTGTGTGCGTGTTAGTGTGTGTCACTGTTTGTGTCAGTGTGTATCATTGTGTGAGTGTGTGTGTGTCAGTGTGTATCACTGTGTGTTTTTGTCAGTATGTGTCACTGTGTGTGTGTGTATCACTGTGTGTTTTTGTCAGTATGTGTCACTGTGTGTGTGTGTACCAGTGTGTGTGCGGCTCAGTGCCGATGTGTGTGTCAGTGTGTGTCACTGCGTGTGTGAGTGTGTGTGTCAGTGTGCCTCACTGTGTGTGTGTGTGTGGGTCAGTGTGTATCACTGTGTGTGTCAGTGTGTATCACTGTGTGCGTGTGTCAATGTGTATCACTGGGTGTGTGTGTGTCAGTGTGTATCACTGTGTGTGTGTGTCAGTGCGTGTCATTGTGTGTGTGTCAGTGTGTATCACTGTGTGCGTGTGTGGGTCAGTGTGTGTCACTGTGTGTGTCAGTATGTATCACATGTGTGCGTGTGTATCTCAGTGTGTATCACTGTGTGTGTGTGTGGGCCAGTGTGTGTCACTGTGTGTGTCAGTATGTATCACTGTGTGTGTGTGTCAGTGTGTATCACTGTGTGTGTGTCACTGTGTGTGTCAGTGTGCATCACTGTGTGTGTGTGTGAGTGGGTCAGTGTGTATCACTGTGTATGTGTCACTGTGTGTGTGAGTGTGTCAGTGTGTATCACTGTGTGTGTGTGTCAGTGTGTATCACTGTGTGTGTGTCAATGTGTGTGTGTGTCAGTGTGTATCACTGTGTGTGTGTCAGTGCGTATCACCATGCGTGTCAGTGTGTATCACTGTGTGTGTGCGTGTGTGTCAGTGTGTATCACTGCGTGTGTGAGGGACAGTGTCACTGTGTGTGTGTGTGTGTGTCAGTGTGTATCACTGTGTGTGTGTCACTGTGTATCACTGTGTGTGTGTGTGTGTGTGTCAGTGTGTATCACTGTGTGTGTGTCAGTGTGTATCACTGTGTGTGTGTGTGTGTGTCGGTGTGTATAACTGTGTGTGGGGGTCAGTGTGTGTCACTGTGTGTGTGTCAGTGTGTATCACTGTGTGTGTGTGTGTGTGTCAGTGTGTATCACTGTGTGTGTGTGTCAGTGTGTATCACTGTGTGTGTGTGTGTCAGTGTGTGTCAATGTGTGTGTGTGGGTCAGTGTGTATCACTGTGTGTGTGTGTGTCAGTGTGTGTCACTGTGTGTGTGTGTCAGTGTGTCTCACTGTGTGTGTGCGTGTCAGTGTGTGTCGCTGTGTGTGTGTCAGTGTGTCTCACTGTGTGTGTGCGTGTCAGTGTGTGTCACCGTGTGTGTGTGTGTGTGTGTGTGTGTGTGTGTCAGTGAGTATCACTGTGTGTTTTTGTCAGTGTGTGTCACTGTGTGTGTGTATCAGTGTGTGTGTGAAGGTCATTGCCGATGTGTGTGTCAGTGTGCGTCACTGTGTGTGTGAGTGTGTGTGTCAGTGTGCATCACTGTGTGTGTGTGTGGGTCAGTGTGCATCACTGTGTGTGTGTCAGTGTGTATCACTGTCTGTGTGTCACTGTGCGAGTGTGTGTCAATGTGTATCACTGGGTGTGTGTGTGTCAGCGTGTATCACTGCGTGTGTGAGCGACAGTGTCACTGTGTGTGAGTGTGTGTGTCAGTGTGCATCACTGTGTGTGTGTGTGGGTCAGTGTGTATCACTGTGTGGGTGGGTCAGTTTCAGTCACTGTGTGTGTCAGTATGTATCACTGTGTGTGTGTCAGTGTGTATCACTGTGTGTGTGTCACTGTGTGTGTGTGTGTGTGTGTGCGTCAGTGTGTATCACTGTGTGTGTGTGTGTGTGTCAGTGCGTATCACTGTGCGTGTCAGTGTGTATCACTGTGTGCGTGTGTCAGTGTGTATCACTGCGTGTGTGAGGGACAGTGTCACTGTGTGTGTGTGTGTGTCAGTGTGTATCACTGTGTGTGCGTGTCAGTGTGTGTGTGTGTGTCAGTGTGTATCACTGTGTGTTTGTGTGTGTGTGTGTGTCAGTGTGTATCACTGTGTGTGTGGGTCAGTGTGTATCACTGTGTGTGCGTGTCAGTGTGTGTGTGTGTGTGTCAGTGTGTATCACTGTGTGTGTGTGTGTGTGTCAGTGTGTGTCACTGTGTGTGTGTCAGTGTGTATCACTGTGTGTGTGTGTGTGTGTGTCAGTGTGTATCACTGTGTGTGTGGGTCAGTGTGTGTCACTGTGTGTGTGTCAGTGTGTATCACTGTGTGTGTGTGTGGGTCAGTGTGTGTCACTGTGTGTGTGTCAGTGTGTATCACTGTGTGTGTGTGTGTGTGTCAGTGTGTATCACTGTGTGTGTATGTGTCAGTGTGTATCACTGTGTGTGTGTGTGTGTGTGTGTGTGTGTGTGTGTGTCAGTGTGTATCACTGTGTGTGTATGTGTCAGTGTGTATCACTGTATGTGCTTGGGTCAGTGTGTATTACTGTGTGTGTGTGTCAGTGTGTATCACTGTGTGTGTGTGTGTGTGTGTCAGTGTGTATCACTGTGTGTGTGTGTGGGTCAGTGTGTATCACAGTGTGTGTATGTGTCAGTGTGTATCACTGTGTGTGTGGGTCAGTGTGTATCACTGTGTGTGCGTGTCAGTGTGTATCACTGTATGTGTGTGTGTCAGCGTGTATCACTGTGTGTGGGTCAGTGTATGTCACTGTGTGTGTATGTGTCAGTGTGTATCACTGTGTCTATGTGGGTCAGTGTGTAACACTGTGTGCGTGTCAACGTGTGTGTGTGGGTCACTTTGTGTCACTGTGTTTCTGTGGGTCAGCGTGCATCACTGTGTGTGTGCGTGTGTGTGTCACTGTGTATCACTGTGTGTTTGTGTGTGTGTTTAGGTGTGCAACAGTGTGTGTATGTTGTTCAGTGTGTATCACTGTGTGTGTGTGTGTGTGTGTGTGTGTCACTGTGTATCACTGTGTGTGTGGGGGTCAGTGTGTATCACTGTGTGTGTGTGTGTGTGTCATTGTGTATCATTGTGTGTCAGTGTGCATCACTGTGTGTGTGTGTGTGTGTCAGTGTGCATCACTGTGTGAGGGGGGGTCAGTGTGTATCACTGTGTGTGTGTGGGTCAGTGTGTATCACTGTGAGTGTGTGGGTCAGTGTGTATCACTCTGTGTGTGTGTCAGTGTGTATCACTGTGTGTGTGTCAGTGTGTATCACTGTGTGTGTGTCAGTGTGTATCACTGTGAGTGTGTGGGTCAGTGTGTATCACTGTGTGTGTGTCAGTGTGTGTCAATGCGTGTGTTGACAGTGTGTTTCACTGTGTGTGTGTCAGAGTGTACCACTGTGTGTGTGTGTCAGTGTATATCACTGTGTTTGTGTGGGTCAGTGTGTGTCACTGTGTGTGTGTGGGTCAGTGTATGTCACTGTGCGTTTGTGTGGGTCAGTGTGCATCACTGTTTGTGTGTGTGTGTGTGTGTGGGTGTGTATCAGTGTGTGTTTGTGTGTGTCAGTGAGTATCACTTTGTGTGTGTCAGTGTGTGCCACTGTGTGTGTGTGCGTCAGTGTGTATCACTGTGTGTGTGTGTCAGTGTGCATCACTGTGTGTGTGTGTCAGTGTGTATCACTGTGTGTGTGTGTCAGTGTGCATCACTGTGTGTGTGTGTCAGTGTGTGTCACTGTGTGTGTGTCAGTGTGTGTCACCGTGTGTGTGTCAGTGTGCATCATTGTGTGTGCGTGTCAGTGTGTATCACTGTGTGTGTGTCAATGTGTGTGTGTGTGTCTGTGTGTTTCAATGTGTGTGTGTGTCAGTGTGTATCACTGTGTCCGGGGGGCAGTGTGTATCACTGTGTGGGTGGGTCAGTTTCAGTCACTGTGTGTGTCAGTATGTATCACTGTGTGAGTGTGTCAGTGTGTATCACTGTGTGTGTGTGTCAGTGTGTATCACTGTGTGTGTGTCAATGTGTGTGTGTGTGTCTGTGTGTTTCAATGTGTGTGTGTGTGTCAGTGTGTATCACTGTGTCCGGGGGGCAGTGTGCATCACTGTGTGGGTGGGTCAGTTTCAGTCACTGTGTGTGTCAGTATGTATCACTGTGTGTGTGTCAGTGTGTATCACTGTGTGTGTGTCACTGTGTGTGTGAGTGTGTGTGTGTGTGCGCGTCAGTGTGTATCACTGTGTGTGTGTGTGTGTCAGTGCGTATCACTGTGCGTGTCAGTGTGTATCACTGTGTGCGTGTGTCAGTGTGTATCACTGCGTGTGTGAGGGACAGTGTCACTGTGTGTGTGTGTGTGTGTGTCAGTGTGTATCACTGTGTGTGCGTGTCAGTGTGTGTGTGTGTGTCAGTGTGTATCACTGTGTGTGTGTGTGTGTGTGTGTGTCAGTGTGTATCACTGTGTGTGTGGGTCAGTGTGTATCACTGTGTGTGCGTGTCAGTGTGTGTGTGTGTGTGTCAGTGTGTATCACTGTGTGTGTGTGTGTGTCAGTGTGTGTCACTGTGTGTGTGTCAGTGTGTATCACTGTGTGTGTGTGTGTGTCAGTGTGTATCACTGTGTGTGTGGGTCAGTGTGTGTCACTGTGTGTGTGTCAGTGTGTATCACTGTGTGTGTGTGTGGATCAGTGTGTGTCACTGTGTGTGTGTCAGTGTGTATCACTGTGTGTGTGTGTGTGTGTGTGTCAGTGTGTATCACTGTGTGTGTATGTGTCAGTGTGTATCACTTTGTGTGTGTGTGTGTCAGTGTGTATCACTGTGTGTGTATGTGTCAGTGTGTATCACTGTGTGTGCTTGGGTCAGTGTGTATTACTGTGTGTGTGTGTGTCAGTGTGTATCACTGTGTGTGTGTGTGTGTGTGTGTCAGTGTGTATCACTGTGTGTGTGTGTGGGTCAGTGTGTATCACAGTGTGTGTATGTGTCAGTGTGTATCACTGTGTGTGTGGGTCAGTGTGTATCACTGTGTGTGCGTGTCAGTGTGTATCACTGTATGTGTGTGTGTCAGCGTGTATCACTGTGTGTGTGTGGGTCAGTGTATGTCACTGTGTGTGTATGTGTCAGTGTGTATCACTGTGTCTATGTGGGTCAGTGTGTAACACTGTGTGCGTGTCAACGTGTGTGTGTGGGTCACTTTGTGTCACTGTGTTTCTGTGGGTCAGTGTGCATCACTGTGTGTGTGCGTGTGTGTGACACTGTGTATCACTGTGTGTTTGTGTGTGTGTTTAGGTGTGCAACAGTGTGTGTATGTTGTTCAGTGTGTATCACTGTGTGTATGTGTGTGTGTGTCACTGTGTATCACTGTGTGTGTGGGGGTCAGTGTGTATCACTGTGTGTGTGTGTGTGTCACTGTGTATCATTGTGTGTCAGTGTGCATCACTGTGTGTGTGTGTCAGTGTGCATCACTGTGTGAGGGGGGTCAGTGTGTATCACTGTGTGTGTGTGTGTGGGTCAGTGTGTATCACTGTGAGTGTGTGGGTCAGTGTGTATCACTCTGTGTGTGTGTCAGTGTGTATCACTGTGTGTGTGTCAGTGTGTATCACTGTGTGTGTGTCAGTGTGTATCACTGTGAGTGTGTGGGTCAGTGTGTATCACTGTGTGTGTGTCAGTGCGTATCACTGTGTGTGTGTGTCTGTGTGTTTCAATGTGTGTGTGTGTGTCAGTGTGTATCACTGTGTCCGGGGGGCAGTGTGTATCACTGTGTGGGTGGGTCAGTTTCAGTCACTGTGTGTGTCAGTATGTATCACTGTGTGTGTGTCAGTGTGTATCACTGTGTGTGTGTCACTGTGTGTGTGTGTGTGTGTGTGTGTGTGTGCGTCAGTGTGTCTCACTGTGTGTGTGTGTGTGTCAGTGCGTATCACTGTGCGTGTCAGTGTGTATCACTGTGTGCGTGTGTCAGTGTGTATCACTGCGTGTGTGAGGGACAGTGTCACTGTGTGTGTGTGTGTGTCAGTGTGTATCACTGTGTGTGCGTGTCAGTGTGTGTGTGTGTGTCAGTGTGTATCACTGTGTGTGTGTGTGTGTGTGTGTCAGTGTGTATCACTGTGTGTGTGGGTCAGTGTGTATCACTGTGTGTGCGTGTCAGTGTGTGTGTGTGTGTGTGTGTCAGTGTGTATCACTGTGTGTGTGTGTGTGTGTGTCAGTGTGTCACTGTGTGTGTGTCAGTGTGTATCACTGTGTGTGTGTGTGTGTGTGTGTGTGTGTCAGTGTGTATCACTGTGTGTGTATGTGTCAGTGTGTATCACTGTGTGTGTGTGTGTGTGTGTGTGTCAGTGTGTATCACTGTGTGTGTATGTGTCAGTGTGTATCACTGTATGTGCTTGGGTCAGTGTGTATTACTGTGTGTGTGTGTCAGTGTGTATCACTGTGTGTGTGTGTGTGTGTGTGTGTGTGTCAGTGTGTATCACTGTGTGTGTGTGTGGGTCAGTGTGTATCACAGTGTGTGTATGTGTCAGTGTGTATCACTGTGTGTGTGGGTCAGTGTGTATCACTGTGTGTGCGTGTCAGTGTGTATCAATGTATGTGTGTGTGTCAGCGTGTATCACTGTGTGTGGGTCAGTGTATGTCACTGTGTGTGTATGTGTCAGTGTGTATCACTGTGTCTATGTGGGTCAGTGTGTAACACTGTGTGCGTGTCAACGTGTGTGTGTGGGTCACTTTGTGTCACTGTGTTTCTGTGGGTCAGTGTGCATCACTGTGTGTGTGCGTGTGTGTGTCACTGTGTATCACTGTGTGTTTGTGTGTGTGTTTAGGTGTGCAACAGTGTGTGTATGTTGTTCAGTGTGTATCACTGTGTGTGTGTGTGTGTGTGTGTGTGTGTGTGTGTGTGTGTGTGTGTGTCACTGTGTATCACTGTGTGTGTGGGGGTCAGTGTGTATCACTGTGTGTGTGTGTGTGTGTCATTGTGTATCATTGTGTGTCAGTGTGCATCACTGTGTGTGTGTGTGTGTGTCAGTGTGCATCACTGTGTGAGGGGGGGTCAGTGTGTATCACTGTGTGTGTGTGGGTCAGTGTGTATCACTGTGAGTGTGTGGGTCAGTGCGTATCACTCTGTGTGTGTGTCAGTGTGTATCACTGTGTGTGTGTCAGTGTGTATCACTGTGAGTGTGTGGGTCAGTGTGTATCACTGTGTGTGTGTCAGTGTGTGTCAATGCGTGTGTTGACAGTGTGTTTCACTGTGTGTGTGTCAGAGTGTACCACTGTGTGTGTGTGTCAGTGTATATCACTGTGTTTGTGTGGGTCAGTGTGTGTCACTGTGTGTGTGTGGGTCAGTGTATGTCACTGTGCGTTTGTGTGGGTCAGTGTGCATCACTGTTTGTGTGTGTGTGTGTGTGTGGGTGTGTATCAGTGTGTGTTTGTGTGTGTCAGTGAGTATCACTGTGTGTGTGTCAGTGTGTGCCACTGTGTGTGTGTGCGTCAGTGTGTATCACTGTGTGTGTGTGTCAGTGTGCATCACTGTGTGTGTGTGTCAGTGTGTATCACTGTGTGTGTGTGTCAGTGTGCATCACTGTGTGTGTGTGTCAGTGTGTGTCACTGTGTGTGTGTCAGTGTGTGTCACCGTGTGTGTGTCAGTGTGCATCATTGTGTGTGTGTGTCAGTGTGTATCACTGTGTGTGTGTCAATGTGTGTGTGTGTGTCTGTGTGTTTCAATGTGTGTGTGTGTCAGTGTGTATCACTGTGTCCGGGGGGCAGTGTGTATCACTGTGTGGGTGGGTCAGTTTCAGTCACTGTGTGTGTCAGTATGTATCACTGTGTGAGTGTGTCAGTGTGTATCACTGTGTGTGTGTGTCAGTGTGTATCACTGTGTGTGTGTCAATGTGTGTGTGTGTGTCTGTGTGTTTCAATGTGTGTGTGTGTGTCAGTGTGTATCACTGTGTCCGGGGGGCAGTGTGTATCACTGTGTGGGTGGGTCAGTTTCAGTCACTGTGTGTGTCAGTATGTATCACTGTGTGTGTGTCAGTGTGTATCACTGTGTGTGTGTCACTGTGTGTGTGAGTGTGTGTGTGTGTGCGCGTCAGTGTGTATCACTGTGTGTGTGTCAGTGCGTATCACTGTGCGTGTCAGTGTGTATCACTGTGTGCGTGTGTCAGTGTGTATCACTGCGTGTGTGAGGGACAGTGTCACTGTGTGTGTGTGTGTGTGTGTCAGTGTGTATCACTGTGTGTGCGTGTCAGTGTGTGTGTGTGTGTCAGTGTGTATCACTGTGTGTGTGTGTGTGTGTGTGTCAGTGTGTATCACTGTGTGTGTGGGTCAGTGTGTATCACTGTGTGTGCGTGTCAGTGTGTGTGTGTGTGTGTCAGTGTGTATCACTGTGTGTGTGTGTGTGTCAGTGTGTGTCACTGTGTGTGTGTCAGTGTGTATCACTGTGTGTGTGTGTGTGTGTGTCAGTGTGTATCACTGTGTGTGTGGGTCAGTGTGTGTCACTGTGTGTGTGTCAGTGTGTATCACTGTGTGTGTGTGTGGGTCAGTGTGTGTCACTGTGTGTGTGTCAGTGTGTATCACTGTGTGTGTGTGTGTGTGTGTCAGTGTGTATCACTGTGTGTGTATGTGTCAGTGTGTATCACTGTGTGTGTGTGTGTGTGTCAGTGTGTATCACTGTGTGTGTATGTGTCAGTGTGTATCACTGTGTGTGCTTGGGTCAGTGTGTATTACTGTGTGTGTGTGTCAGTGTGTATCACTGTGTGTGTGTGTGTGTGTGTGTGTGTCAGTGTGTATCACTGTGTGTGTGTGTGGGTCAGTGTGTATCACAGTGTGTGTATGTGTCAGTGTGTATCACTGTGTGTGTGGGTCAGTGTGTATCACTGTGTGTGCGTGTCAGTGTGTATCACTGTATGTGTGTGTGTCAGCGTGTATCACTGTGTGTGTGTGGGTCAGTGTATGTCACTGTGTGTGTATGTGTCAGTGTGTATCACTGTGTCTATGTGGGTCAGTGTGTAACACTGTGTGCGTGTCAACGTGTGTGTGTGGGTCACTTTGTGTCACTGTGTTTCTGTGGGTCAGTGTGCATCACTGTGTGTGTGCGTGTGTGTGTCACTGTGTATCACTGTGTGTTTGTGTGTGTGTTTAGGTGTGCAACAGTGTGTGTATGTTGTTCAGTGTGTATCACTGTGTGTGTGTGCGTGTGTGTGTCACTGTGTATCACTGTGTGTGTGGGGGTCAGTGTGTATCACTGTGTGTGTGTGTGTGTCACTGTGTATCATTGTGTGTCAGTGTGCATCACTGTGTGTGTGTGTGTGTCAGTGTGCATCACTGTGTGAGGGGGGTCAGTGTGTATCACTGTGTGTGTGTGTGTGGGTCAGTGTGTATCACTGTGAGTGTGTGGGTCAGTGTGTATCACTCTGTGTGTGTGTCAGTGTGTATCACTGTGTGTGTGTCAGTGTGTATCACTGTGTGTGTGTCAGTGTGTATCACTGTGAGTGTGTGGGTCAGTGTGTATCACTGTGTGTGTGTCAGTGCGTATCACTGTGTGTGTGTGTGTGTGTCTGTGTGTTTCAATGTGTGTGTGTGTGTCAGTGTGTATCACTGTGTCCGGGGGGCAGTGTGTATCACTGTGTGGGTGGGTCAGTTTCAGTCACTGTGTGTGTCAGTATGTATCACTGTGTGTGTGTCAGTGTGTATCACTGTGTGTGTGTCACTGTGTGTGTGTGTGTGTGTGTGTGTGCGTCAGTGTGTCTCACTGTGTGTGTGTGTGTGTCAGTGCGTATCACTGTGCGTGTCAGTGTGTATCACTGTGTGCGTGTGTCAGTGTGTATCACTGCGTGTGTGAGGGACAGTGTCACTGTGTGTGTGTGTGTGTCAGTGTGTATCACTGTGTGTGCGTGTCAGTGTGTGTGTGTGTGTCAGTGTGTATCACTGTGTGTGTGTGTGTGTGTGTGTGTCAGTGTGTATCACTGTGTGTGTGGGTCAGTGTGTATCACTGTGTGTGCGTGTCAGTGTGTGTGTGTGTGTGTGTGTGTCAGTGTGTATCACTGTGTGTGTGTGTGTGTGTGTCATTGTGTCACTGTGTGTGTGTCAGTGTGTATCACTGTGTGTGTGTGTGTGTGTGTGTGTCAGTGTGTATCACTGTGTGTGTGGGTCAGTGTGTGTCACTGTGTGTGTGGGTCAGTGTGTATCACTGTGTGTGTGGGTCAGTGTGCATCACTGTGTGTGTGTGTCAGTGTGTGTCACTGTGTGTGTGTCAGTGTGTATCACCGTGTGTGTGTGTGTCAGTGTGCATCATTGTGTGTGTGTGTCAGTGTGTATCACTGTGTGTGTTTCAATGTGTGTGTGTGTGTCAGTGCGTATCACTGTGTGTGTGTTTGGTCAGTGTGTCTCACTGTGTGCGGGGGGCAGTGTGTATCAGTGTGTGTCACCGTGTGTGTGCCACTGTGTGTGTGTCACTGTGTGTGTGTGTGTGTGTGTGTGTGTGTGTCAGTGTGCATCACTGTGTGTGTGTGTGTGTCAGTGTGTATCACTGTGTGTGGGTGGGTCAGTGTGTATCACTGTGTGTATGTGTGTGTGTGTCACTGTGTATCACTGTGTGTGTGGGGGTCAGTGTGTATCACTGTGTGTGTGTGTGTGTCACTGTGTATCATTGTGTGTCAGTGTGCATCACTGTGTGTGTGTGTCAGTGTGCATCACTGTGTGAGGGGGGTCAGTGTGTATCACTGTGTGTGTGTGTGTGGGTCAGTGTGTATCACTGTGAGTGTGTGGGTCAGTGTGTATCACTCTGTGTGTGTGTCAGTGTGTATCACTGTGTGTGTGTCAGTGTGTATCACTGTGTGTGTGTCAGTGTGTATCACTGTGAGTGTGTGGGTCAGTGTGTATCACTGTGTGTGTGTCAGTGCGTATCACTGTGTGTGTGTGTCTGTGTGTTTCAATGTGTGTGTGTGTGTCAGTGTGTATCACTGTGTCCGGGGGGCAGTGTGTATCACTGTGTGGGTGGGTCAGTTTCAGTCACTGTGTGTGTCAGTATGTATCACTGTGTGTGTGTCAGTGTGTATCACTGTGTGTGTGTCACTGTGTGTGTGTGTGTGTGTGTGTGTGTGTGCGTCAGTGTGTCTCACTGTGTGTGTGTGTGTGTCAGTGCGTATCACTGTGCGTGTCAGTGTGTATCACTGTGTGCGTGTGTCAGTGTGTATCACTGCGTGTGTGAGGGACAGTGTCACTGTGTGTGTGTGTGTGTCAGTGTGTATCACTGTGTGTGCGTGTCAGTGTGTGTGTGTGTGTCAGTGTGTATCACTGTGTGTGTGTGTGTGTGTGTGTCAGTGTGTATCACTGTGTGTGTGGGTCAGTGTGTATCACTGTGTGTGCGTGTCAGTGTGTGTGTGTGTGTGTGTGTCAGTGTGTATCACTGTGTGTGTGTGTGTGTGTGTCAGTGTGTCACTGTGTGTGTGTCAGTGTGTATCACTGTGTGTGTGTGTGTGTGTGTGTGTGTGTCAGTGTGTATCACTGTGTGTGTATGTGTCAGTGTGTATCACTGTGTGTGTGTGTGTGTGTGTGTGTCAGTGTGTATCACTGTGTGTGTATGTGTCAGTGTGTATCACTGTATGTGCTTGGGTCAGTGTGTATTACTGTGTGTGTGTGTCAGTGTGTATCACTGTGTGTGTGTGTGTGTGTGTGTGTGTCAGTGTGTATCACTGTGTGTGTGTGTGGGTCAGTGTGTATCACAGTGTGTGTATGTGTCAGTGTGTATCACTGTGTGTGTGGGTCAGTGTGTATCACTGTGTGTGCGTGTCAGTGTGTATCAATGTATGTGTGTGTGTCAGCGTGTATCACTGTGTGTGGGTCAGTGTATGTCACTGTGTGTGTATGTGTCAGTGTGTATCACTGTGTCTATGTGGGTCAGTGTGTAACACTGTGTGCGTGTCAACGTGTGTGTGTGGGTCACTTTGTGTCACTGTGTTTCTGTGGGTCAGTGTGCATCACTGTGTGTGTGCGTGTGTGTGTCACTGTGTATCACTGTGTGTTTGTGTGTGTGTTTAGGTGTGCAACAGTGTGTGTATGTTGTTCAGTGTGTATCACTGTGTGTGTGTGTGTGTGTGTGTGTGTGTGTGTGTGTGTGTGTGTGTGTCACTGTGTATCACTGTGTGTGTGGGGGTCAGTGTGTATCACTGTGTGTGTGTGTGTGTGTCATTGTGTATCATTGTGTGTCAGTGTGCATCACTGTGTGTGTGTGTGTGTGTCAGTGTGCATCACTGTGTGAGGGGGGGTCAGTGTGTATCACTGTGTGTGTGTGGGTCAGTGTGTATCACTGTGAGTGTGTGGGTCAGTGCGTATCACTCTGTGTGTGTGTCAGTGTGTATCACTGTGTGTGTGTCAGTGTGTATCACTGTGAGTGTGTGGGTCAGTGTGTATCACTGTGTGTGTGTCAGTGTGTGTCAATGCGTGTGTTGACAGTGTGTTTCACTGTGTGTGTGTCAGAGTGTACCACTGTGTGTGTGTGTCAGTGTATATCACTGTGTTTGTGTGGGTCAGTGTGTGTCACTGTGTGTGTGTGGGTCAGTGTATGTCACTGTGCGTTTGTGTGGGTCAGTGTGCATCACTGTTTGTGTGTGTGTGTGTGTGTGGGTGTGTATCAGTGTGTGTTTGTGTGTGTCAGTGAGTATCACTGTGTGTGTGTCAGTGTGTGCCACTGTGTGTGTGTGCGTCAGTGTGTATCACTGTGTGTGTGTGTCAGTGTGCATCACTGTGTGTGTGTGTCAGTGTGTATCACTGTGTGTGTGTGTCAGTGTGCATCACTGTGTGTGTGTGTCAGTGTGTGTCACTGTGTGTGTGTCAGTGTGTGTCACCGTGTGTGTGTCAGTGTGCATCATTGTGTGTGTGTGTCAGTGTGTATCACTGTGTGTGTGTCAATGTGTGTGTGTGTGTCTGTGTGTTTCAATGTGTGTGTGTGTCAGTGTGTATCACTGTGTCCGGGGGGCAGTGTGTATCACTGTGTGGGTGGGTCAGTTTCAGTCACTGTGTGTGTCAGTATGTATCACTGTGTGAGTGTGTCAGTGTGTATCACTGTGTGTGTGTGTCAGTGTGTATCACTGTGTGTGTGTCAATGTGTGTGTGTGTGTCTGTGTGTTTCAATGTGTGTGTGTGTGTCAGTGTGTATCACTGTGTCCGGGGGGCAGTGTGTATCACTGTGTGGGTGGGTCAGTTTCAGTCACTGTGTGTGTCAGTATGTATCACTGTGTGTGTGTCAGTGTGTATCACTGTGTGTGTGTCACTGTGTGTGTGAGTGTGTGTGTGTGTGCGCGTCAGTGTGTATCACTGTGTGTGTGTCAGTGCGTATCACTGTGCGTGTCAGTGTGTATCACTGTGTGCGTGTGTCAGTGTGTATCACTGCGTGTGTGAGGGACAGTGTCACTGTGTGTGTGTGTGTGTGTGTCAGTGTGTATCACTGTGTGTGCGTGTCAGTGTGTGTGTGTGTGTCAGTGTGTATCACTGTGTGTGTGTGTGTGTGTGTGTCAGTGTGTATCACTGTGTGTGTGGGTCAGTGTGTATCACTGTGTGTGCGTGTCAGTGTGTGTGTGTGTGTGTCAGTGTGTATCACTGTGTGTGTGTGTGTGTCAGTGTGTGTCACTGTGTGTGTGTCAGTGTGTATCACTGTGTGTGTGTGTGTGTGTCAGTGTGTATCACTGTGTGTGTGGGTCAGTGTGTGTCACTGTGTGTGTGTCAGTGTGTATCACTGTGTGTGTGTGTGGGTCAGTGTGTGTCACTGTGTGTGTGTCAGTGTGTATCACTGTGTGTGTGTGTGTGTGTGTCAGTGTGTATCACTGTGTGTGTATGTGTCAGTGTGTATCACTGTGTGTGTGTGTGTGTGTCAGTGTGTATCACTGTGTGTGTATGTGTCAGTGTGTATCACTGTGTGTGCTTGGGTCAGTGTGTATTACTGTGTGTGTGTGTCAGTGTGTATCACTGTGTGTGTGTGTGTGTGTGTGTGTGTCAGTGTGTATCACTGTGTGTGTGTGTGGGTCAGTGTGTATCACAGTGTGTGTATGTGTCAGTGTGTATCACTGTGTGTGTGGGTCAGTGTGTATCACTGTGTGTGCGTGTCAGTGTGTATCACTGTATGTGTGTGTGTCAGCGTGTATCACTGTGTGTGTGTGGGTCAGTGTATGTCACTGTGTGTGTATGTGTCAGTGTGTATCACTGTGTCTATGTGGGTCAGTGTGTAACACTGTGTGCGTGTCAACGTGTGTGTGTGGGTCACTTTGTGTCACTGTGTTTCTGTGGGTCAGTGTGCATCACTGTGTGTGTGCGTGTGTGTGTCACTGTGTATCACTGTGTGTTTGTGTGTGTGTTTAGGTGTGCAACAGTGTGTGTATGTTGTTCAGTGTGTATCACTGTGTGTGTGTGCGTGTGTGTGTCACTGTGTATCACTGTGTGTGTGGGGGTCAGTGTGTATCACTGTGTGTGTGTGTGTGTCACTGTGTATCATTGTGTGTCAGTGTGCATCACTGTGTGTGTGTGTGTGTCAGTGTGCATCACTGTGTGAGGGGGGTCAGTGTGTATCACTGTGTGTGTGTGTGTGGGTCAGTGTGTATCACTGTGAGTGTGTGGGTCAGTGTGTATCACTCTGTGTGTGTGTCAGTGTGTATCACTGTGTGTGTGTCAGTGTGTATCACTGTGTGTGTGTCAGTGTGTATCACTGTGAGTGTGTGGGTCAGTGTGTATCACTGTGTGTGTGTCAGTGCGTATCACTGTGTGTGTGTGTGTGTGTCTGTGTGTTTCAATGTGTGTGTGTGTGTCAGTGTGTATCACTGTGTCCGGGGGGCAGTGTGTATCACTGTGTGGGTGGGTCAGTTTCAGTCACTGTGTGTGTCAGTATGTATCACTGTGTGTGTGTCAGTGTGTATCACTGTGTGTGTGTCACTGTGTGTGTGTGTGTGTGTGTGTGTGCGTCAGTGTGTCTCACTGTGTGTGTGTGTGTGTCAGTGCGTATCACTGTGCGTGTCAGTGTGTATCACTGTGTGCGTGTGTCAGTGTGTATCACTGCGTGTGTGAGGGACAGTGTCACTGTGTGTGTGTGTGTGTCAGTGTGTATCACTGTGTGTGCGTGTCAGTGTGTGTGTGTGTGTCAGTGTGTATCACTGTGTGTGTGTGTGTGTGTGTGTGTCAGTGTGTATCACTGTGTGTGTGGGTCAGTGTGTATCACTGTGTGTGCGTGTCAGTGTGTGTGTGTGTGTGTGTGTGTCAGTGTGTATCACTGTGTGTGTGTGTGTGTGTGTCATTGTGTCACTGTGTGTGTGTCAGTGTGTATCACTGTGTGTGTGTGTGTGTGTGTGTGTCAGTGTGTATCACTGTGTGTGTGGGTCAGTGTGTGTCACTGTGTGTGTGGGTCAGTGTGTATCACTGTGTGTGTGGGTCAGTGTGCATCACTGTGTGTGTGTGTCAGTGTGTGTCACTGTGTGTGTGTCAGTGTGTATCACCGTGTGTGTGTGTGTCAGTGTGCATCATTGTGTGTGTGTGTCAGTGTGTATCACTGTGTGTGTTTCAATGTGTGTGTGTGTGTCAGTGCGTATCACTGTGTGTGTGTTTGGTCAGTGTGTCTCACTGTGTGCGGGGGGCAGTGTGTATCAGTGTGTGTCACCGTGTGTGTGCCACTGTGTGTGTGTCACTGTGTGTGTGTGTGTGTGTGTGTGTGTGTGTCAGTGTGCATCACTGTGTGTGTGTGTGTGTCAGTGTGTATCACTGTGTGTGGGTGGGTCAGTGTGTATCACTGTGTGAGTGTGTGTCAGTGTGTATCACTGTGTGTCTGTGGGTCAGTGTGTATCACTGTGTGTGTGTGTGTCAGTGTGTATCACTGTGTGTGTGTGTGTGTGTCAGTGTGTATCACTGTGTGAGTGTGTGTCAGTGTGTATCACTGTGTGTCTGTGGGTCAGTGTGCATCACTGTGTGTGTATGGGTCAGTGTGTATTACTGTGTGTGTGTGTGTGGGTCAGTGTGCATTACTGTGTGTGTGTGTCAGTGTGTGTCACTGTGTGTGTGTGTGTCAGTGTGTATCACTGTGTATGTGTGTGTGTCAGTGTGTGTCACTGTGTGTGTGTGTGTGTGTGTATATATATACTATACATATATAATCTATATCAGTGTGGATGTGTTTGTGTTTGCGCGTGTTGTCTCATCTGGAGATTTCCCAGTCTTCTGAGGGGTTAAACTCCCTCTTGAAGCTGAGCGAAACCCTTTTAAAAACATGGCAGTATCTGTAAGGAGCTTTGAGCTTTAACAAAGGGTCACCTGGACTCGAAACGTCAGCTCTTTCCTCTCCTTACAGATGCTGCCAGACATTCTGAGATTTTCCAGCGATTCCTCTTTTGGTTTCAGATTCCAGCAGCCGCAGTAATTTGCTTTTATCCTTTTAAAAACATAATCCATCAGCGCATAGAGACATCACGGATACTGATTCACACAAAGTGAGAGAGACAGAGAGAGTGACAGAGAGAGATACAGAGTGAGAGAGGCAGAAATTCACCACCACCCCCTCCTAGGAATTAGAGTGATGAAAGGCTCAACTTCTAAAACTGAATTGTAAAGGTGTCTGTGCATTCTGTTTAATAATTAGCTTCATTGCTCTGTCTCACACTCCTGTTATTTTGGATACAGAACAAACTAATAGACCATTTCATATGACAGAATTAATTTTCTGTATGTCATCCACCAAAGGGTGAACATATTTGTGACGAATTGCAAAGCTTGGCTATTTGAACCGCAGGTCTTCAAATTCCAGCCCCCACCGCATTCGGGGTAATACAGAGACAACAACACACGAGTGTGGCCTGTGGAACAGGCCTCAGTTCATCATCCTCCTCTGGAGAAAATCTCTGGTCCAAGGGTTCCGAGTCACATTTCAGTTTTCAAAATTCAAATTCCTGGGGAGACGAAATAGAGAAAAATAATTAATTAAATACAAGACCCAGCTCATCACCAATGGGGGGAATCACACAGACTCAGCTCATCACCAATGGGGGGGGGGGGGGGAATCACACAGATCCAGCTCATCACCAATGCGGGAATCACACAGGCCCAGCTCATCACCAACGGGGGAATCACACAGACTCAGCTCATCGGCAATGGGCTGGCCAGCGATCGAGCTGTCTGGCAAACTGCAGGCTGACAGATCGGGGCCACTGCACATGCACAGAGTTCAGGAACTGTCAGACTCTGGCCTGAATAGGCCCCGCCCCCCGATCTTTTAATGATATTCACTATTGTGGCCTCTGCGTTGCACAGATTGTGGGAGATTCGAGTCTGAACTCCCACGGAAAAAAAACCAGCGTGATTTACACCAGTTTTCCAGCAATTCAGCACTTAGAACTTTGTTGGGAGAATCGCCCCCTGGGTCTTGTATCGGCGAGATAGTCAACATCTTTTCCCAAAGGCAGGGGAGTCTAAAACAAGAGGTACAGGTTTAAGGTGAGAGGGGAGAGATACAGAAGGATCCAGAGGGGGCCAAATTTTTCACACAGTGGGTAATGAGTGTCTGGAACAAGCTGCCAGTGGCAATAGCAGAGGTGGGTACAATTTTGTCTGATACAAAGCATTTAGACAGTTACATGGGTAAGATGGGTACAGAGGAATATGGGCCAAATGCGGACAATTGGGACTAGCTTAGTGGTTAAAAAAAGAGTGGTAGGTTGGGTCGAAGGGCCTGTTTCCATGCTGTAAACCTCGATGACTCTGTGACTAACTTTCATAGATACGGGATCTGAAATGTCTCAGGACTGAGCAGCACAGCTCCCACTGGGTACAAATCGTGCTATTTATATGTAATTTATCAAATAACATTTATAACTTAACTCCATGTCTTTACAGCACCTTCTCCTGACCCTCACCACAGAGGGAATGTTTATAATTTGATATTTTATTATTTTGAATCATGTAAATGCAAAGGAGCAGAATTTTAAACAGAAGACCATTCTTTGTGAATGTCTCCAATCGGTCACTTTATCACAGGTCAAACAATGAAGTGGATTGATTTGAATTATTATTGTCACATGTATTAGTATTCAGTGAAAAATATTGTTTCTTGCACGCTTTGCAGACAAAGCATACCGTTCAGAGAGAAGGAAAGGAGAGGATGCAGAATGTGGTGTTACAGTCATAGCTCGGGTGGAGAGAAATATCAACTTAATGCGAGGTAGGTCCATTCAAAAGTCTGACAGCAGCAGCAGGGAAGAAGCTGTTCTTGAGTCGGTTGGTACGTGACCTCAGACTTTGTCCTTTTCCCGACGGAAGAAGGTGGAAGAGAGAATGTCCGGGGTGCGTGGGGTCCTTAATTATGGTGGCTGCTTTGCCGAGGCAGCGGGCAGTGTAGACAGAGTCAATGGATGGGAAGCTGGTTTGTGTGATGTATAGTGTCAAAAGGAGGCTGATATTAACACTGCGATGAAGTTACTGTGAAAATCCCCTAGTCTCCGCACTCCGATGCCTGTTTGGGTTACACTGAGGGAGAATTTGGCACGGCCAATGTACCCTAACCAGCACGTCTTTCGGACTGTGGGAGGAAACTGAAGCGCTGTGGGAGGTGGTGTGCGGGGGAGGGGGCGCGCGGGAGAGGGGGCGTGCGGGGGAGGGGGTGTGCGGGGGAGGGGGCGTGCGGGGGAGGGGGCGTGCGGGGGAGGGGGTGTGCGTGGGAGTGGGTGAGCGGGCGAGGGGGTGTGCGGGGGAGGGGGCGTGCGGGGGAGGTGGTGCGGGGGAGGGGGCGCGCGGGGGAGGGGGTTTGTGGGGGAGGGGGTGTGTGGGGGGGCGCGGGGGAGGGGGTGTGCGGGGAAGGGGGTGTGCGGGGGAGGGGGCGTGCGGGGGAGGAGGTGTGCGGGGGAGGGGGTGTGTGGGGGGGGGCGGGGGGGGGGGTGGGGGTGTGCAGGGGAGGGGGTGTGCGGGGGAGGGGGTGTGCGGGGGAGGGGGCGTGCGGGGGAGGGGGCGTGCGGGGGAGGGGGCGTGTGGGGGAGGGGGCGTGTGGGGGAGGGGGCGCGCGGGGGAGCGCGGGGGAGGGGTTTGCGGGGGAGGGGGCGTGCGGAAGAGGGGGTGGGCGGAAGAGCGGGTGTGCGGAAGAGGGGGCGTGTGGGCAAGGGGGCGTGCGGGGGAGCGCGGGGGAGGGGGCGTGCGGGGGAGGGGGCGTGGGGGGGAGGGGGCGCGCGGGGGAGCGCGGGGGAGGGGGTGTGCGGGGGAGGGGTGTGCGGGGGAGAGGGCGTGCGGGGGAGGGGGGGCGCGGGGGAGGGGGAGCGCGGGGGAGGGGGGGTGCGGGGGAGGGGGGTGCGGGGGAGGGGGGTGCGGGGGAGGGGGGTGCGGGGGACGGGGCGTGCGGGGAGGGGGCGTGCGGGGGAGGGGGTGTGCGGGGGAGGGGGTGTGCGGGGGAGGGGGTGCGCGGGGGAGGGGGTGCGCGAGGGAGGGGGTGCGCGGGGGAGGGGACGTGCGGGGGAGGGGGCGTGCGGGGGAGGGGGCGTGCGGGGGAGGGGGCGTGTGGGGGAGGGGGCGTGTGGGGGACGGGGCGCGCGGGGGAGCGCGGGGGAGGGGTTTGCGGGGGAGGGGGCGTGTGGGGGAGGGGGCGTGCGGGGGAGGGGGCGTGTGGTGGAGGGGACGTGCGGGGGAGGGGGCGTGCGGGGGAGGGGGCGTGCGGAAGAGGGGGTGGGCGGAAGAGCGGGTGTGCGGAAGAGGGGGCGTGTGGGCAAGGGGGCGTGCGGGGGAGCGCGGGGGAGGGGGTGTGCGGGGGAGGGGGTGTGCGGGGGAGGGGGTGTGCGGGGGAGGGGTGGTGCGGGGGAGGGGGGGTGCGGGGGTGGGTGTGTGCGGAAGAGGGGGGGTGCGGGGGATGGTGTGTGCGGGGGAGGGGGCGTGGGGGGTAGGGGGTGTGTGGGGGGTAGGGGGCGCGCGGGGGAGCGCGGGTGAGGGGGCGTGCGGGGGAGGGGTGGTGCGGGGGAGGGGGCGTGCGGGGGACGGGGCGCGCGGGGGCGGGGAGGCGCGGGGGAGAGGGTGGGCGGAAGAGGGGGCGTGTGGGGGAGGGGGCGTGTGGGGGAGGGGGCGTGCGGGGGAGGGGGTGGGCGGAAGAGGGGGCGTGTGGGGGAGGGGGCGTGTGGGGGAGGGGGCGTGCGGGTGAGGGGCCGTGCGGGGGATGGGGCGTGTGGGGGGGGAGGGGGCGTGCGGGGAGGGTGCGTACGGGGAAGGGGGTCGCGGGGGAGGGGGGCGCGGGGGAGGGGGCGTGCGGGGAGGGGATGCGGGGAGAGGGGTGCGGGCCAGGGGATTTGCGGGGGAGGGGGCGCGCGGGGAGGGGGGCGCGGGGGAGGGGGGTGCGCGGGAGGGGGTGTGCGGGGGAGGGGTGGTGCGGGGGAGGGGGGCGCGGGGGAGGGGGGCGCGGGGGAGGGGTGGTGCGGGGGAGGGGGTGTGCGTGGGAGGGGTGGTGCGGGGGAGGAGGTGTGCGGGGGGGGGGTGCGGGGGAGGTGTGGGGAGGGGGAGGGGTGGTGCGGGCGAGGGCGTGTGCGGGGGAGGGAGTGTGCGGGGGAGGGGGGGTGCGGGGGAGGTGTGGGGAGGGGGAGGGGGGGTGCGGGGGAGGGGGGTGCGGGGGTGGGGTGGTGCGGGGGAGGGGGTGTGCGAGGGAGGGGGTTTGCGGGGGAAGGGGGCGCGGGGGAGGGGGGGCGCGGGGGTGGGGTGCGCGGGGGAGGGGGGGTGCGGGCGCGGGTGTGTGCGGGGAGGGGGTTGCGGGGAGGAGGGGTGCGGGGGAGGGGGCGTGCGGGGAGGGGGGGCGCGGGGGAGGGGGCGTGCGGGGGAGGGGGGGTCGCGGGGGAGGGGGGGCGCGGGGAGGGGGGGCGCGGGGGAGGGGGGGTGTGGGGGGGCTCTGTGTGGGGGGGGGGGGTGCGGTTTATTGTATTTTATTAAGTTGTCAATTTTTCACGGCCAATCAACCGAAGCCGCACTTTCAGACTGTGGGTGGAATCCGGAGCACCCGGAGAAAACCCATGCAGACACGGGGAGAATGTACAAACTTTGCACAGGCAGTGAGCCAAGCCGGGAATTGAACCTGGCTCTCACCTTCCCTCTTTAGAACGCTGTGCACGCGATCAGAGACATCCCTGACCCTGGCACCCGGGAGGCAACAAACCATGCGGGAGTCTCTGTCCCGACCACAGAACCTCCTGTCCGTACCTCTGACCATTGAGTCCCCTATCACTACTGCTCTCCTCTTCTTCATCCCACCCTTTTGCGCTGTCGAACCAGACTCAGTATCAGAGTTCCGGCTGTCGCAGCTTGTCCCAGGTAAAGCATCTCCCACAACAGTATCCAATTCAGTATACCTGTTGTGGAGGGGTATGGCCACAGGGGAACCCTGCTCTGTCTGTCCTTTCACACTGCCATTTCCTCTCCTTACAGTAACCCAATTTCCTGTGCTCTGCTGCTTAGGTGTAACTACCTCCCTAAAGCTACTGTCTATAAACTCCTCATTCTCCCGAATTAGATGGAGGTCATCAAGCTCCCGCTCCAGTTCCCTAACACACTTTGCGAGCAGCTGCAGCTGGATCCATCTTTTGCAGGTGTTGTCGTCAGGGACACCGGAGGTCTCCCTGATCTCCCACATCCTGCAGGAGGAGCATTCCAACATCTTGCCTGGCATTTCTTTTTACTCTGGGGAAAAACAAGAATAAACTTTCTGGGGAAAAAAACCTCCTCTCGATTTTGCCTGTTCTGGCCGAAGCCCGTTAAGCCAAAGCCCTTCAGCTCTCACTCTGCTCCCTGCTCACTCCGCTGCCCGCTACAATGCTGCCCGCTGAATAGTGCTGTTTGCTACGACTCACACAATTTTTACAGATGCACCAAGAAAGCATTCTTTCTGGTTGTATCACAGCTTGGTCTGTCTCCTGCTCTGTCCAAGACTGCAAGAAACTACAAAAGGTCGTGAACAAAGTAGGGTACGGGAACCGTGGTGCACGAAGGTTGTGATGAACCTGGTGAATAAGAAAAGAGAGGCGTACAGAAGGTTCAGAGAGCTAGGAGGTGTTAAGGATTTAGAGGAGTATACGGGATGTAGGAAGGAGCTTAAGAAGGAAAGTAGGAGAGCGAGAAGGGGTCATGAGAAGGCCTTGGCGGGTAAGATTAAGGAGAATCCCAAGGCTTTCTACAAATATGTCAAGAGTAAAAGGATGAGATGTGAAGGCATGGGACCCTTAAAAGGTGAAGGGGGAAAAGTTTGTGCGGAACCGTTAGAAATGGCGGAGCTGCTTAATGAATACTTTACCTCGGTATTCACGGTGGAAAGGGATCTGGGTGGTTGTACTGCTGGTTTGCGGTGGACAGAAAGGATCGAGCATGTGGACATATAGAAAGAGGATGTGTTGGAACTATTGAATGGCATCAAGGTTGGTAAGTCGCCGGGACCGGATGGGATGTACCCAGGTTACTGTGGGAGGCGAGGGAGGAGATTGCGGAGCCTTTGGCGATGATCTTTGCATCGTCGATAGAGACAGGAGAGGTTCCGGAGGATTGGAGGATTGCAGATGTGGTCCCTATATTCAAGAAAGGAAGAGGGACAGCCCGGGAAATTACCGACCGGTGAGTCTAACCTCAGTGGTTGGTAAGTTGATGGAGAGGATCCTGAGAGACAGGATTTATGATCATCTGGAGAAGTTTAGTATGATCAAAAGTAGTCAGCACGGCTTTGTCAAGGGCAGGTCGTGCCTTACGAGCCTGGTTGAGTTCTTTGAAATGTGACCAAACACATTGACGAAGGAAGAGCGGTGGATGTGGTCTATATGGACTTCAGCAAGGCGTTCGATAAGGTCCCCCATGCAAGACTTCTTGAGAAAGTGAGAGGGCATGGGATCCAAGGGGCTGTTGCCTTGTGGATCCAGAACTGGCTTGCCTGCAGAAGGCAGAGAGTGGCTGTGGAGGGGTCTTTCTCTGCATGGAGGTCAGTGACCAGTGGAGTGCCCCAGGGATCTGTTCTGGGACCCTTGCTGTTTGTCATTTTCATAAATGACCTGGATGAGGAAGTGGAGGGATGGGTTGGTAAGTTTGCTGACGACACCAAGGTAGGTGGTGTTGTGGATAGTTTGGAGGGATGTCAGAAGTTGCAGCGAGACATAGATAGAATGCAAGACTGGGCGGAGAAGTGGCAGATGGACATCAACCCGGATAAGTGTGTGG